>NC_134399.1:22281690-22411895 GCF_050003625.1 Haematobia irritans | reverse complement strand
GGTTTTCAACAACCTATGGAATTTAAGCAACGTTTGCTTAATTTCTTGGCAACAGGATTTGAGCAAATTATATTGGCTCCATGGATGTCTGGACCACTCCAAGAATATTATGAGTGAGTATAAAATGAGAAATGATTTTTGAGAAAGGAAAGAAAGGAAAAAACATGGTTGCCACTTGAGCCATAAATAATCTCCCAAATATTAGAGAACATTTTACCAAAAACTATCAAGCAAAACATTTTTGCAACATTTTACTTCTATAGAAAATTTTGTCAAATTTTTATTTCTAATGAAAATTTTCTACAAATTTTCTTTCTAAAGAAAATTTTGTTCAAATTTTATTTCTTTAAAAAATTTTGTCAACATTTTATTTCTATTTTAGTTATTGTTGTTATTATTATAGACAATTTTTGACAAAATTTTATTTCAATACAAAATTTTGTCAACATGTTATTTCTATAGACAATTTTGTCAAAATTGTATTTCTATAAAAAAGTTTGTAACAACTTTACTTCTACTGAAACATGTTATTTTTATAGATATAGATTTGTCAACATGTTATTTCTATAGAAAATTTCGTTAAAATTTTATTTCTATAGAAAATTTCGTCAAAATTTTATTTCTATAGAAATTTTGTCAATTTTTTTTCTATCAAAAAATTTTGTCAAACTTTTATTTCTGCAGAAAATTTTGTCAAAATTTTATTTTTACAGAAATTTTGTCAAAACTGTATTTATAAAAAAAAAATTTTTGTCAAAATTTTATTTCTCCAAATTTTCTTTCTATACAAAATTTTGGCAAACTTTTATTTCTATAGAAAATTTTTTCAAAATTTTGTTTTCATTTTATTTATTATACCCTCCACTATAGGATGGGGGTATATTAAATTTGTCATTCTGTTTGTAACACATCGAAATATTGCTCTAAGACCCCATAAAGTATATATATATATATATATATATATATATATTATATATATATATATATATATATATATATATATATATATATATATATATATATATATATATATATATATATATATATATATATATATATATATATATATATATATAATATATATATATATATATATATATATATATTATATATATATATATATATATATATATATATATATATATATATATATATATATATATATATATATATATATTCTGGTCGTGGTGAAATTCTGAGTCGATCTGAGCATGTCCGTCCGCCCGTCCGTCCGTCTGTCTGTTGAAATCACGCTAACTTCCGAACGAAACAAACTATCGACCCATATAAACGGACCCCCCAAATTTGGCTTGCGAGGCCTCTAAGAGAAGCAAATTTCATCCGATCTTGCTTAAATTTTGTACATGGTGTTGGTATATGGTCTCTAACAACCCTGCAAAAAAAAATATATATATATACATATTTCATCCGATCCGGCTGAAATTTGGTACATAGTGTTAGTACATGGTTTTTAATAAACATGCAAAAATTGGTCCATAATTATATATAGCCCCCATAGGTTACGTTAGGTTAGGTGGCAGCCCGATGTATCAGGCTCACTTAGACTATTCAGTCCATTGTGATACCACATTGGTGAACTTCTCTCTTATCACTGAGTGCTGCCGATTCCATGTTAAGCTCAATGACAAGGGACCTCCTTTTTATAGCCGAGTCCAAACAGCGTTCCACATTGTAGTGAAACCACTTAGAGAAGCTTTGAAACCCTCAGAAATGTCACCAGCATTACTGAGGTGGGATAATCCACCGCTGAAAAACTTTTTGGTGTTCGGTCTAAGCAGGAATCGAACCCACGACCTTGTGTATACAAGGCGGGCATACTAACCATTGCACCACGGTGGCTCCCATATAGCCCCCATATAAACCGATCCCCAGATTTGGCTTGTGGAGCCTCTAAGAGAAGCAAATTTCATCCGATGTGGTGAAATCTGGTACATGGTGTCATCATATGATCTCTATCAACCATGCAAAACTTGGTCCACATCGGTCCATAATTATATATAGCCCCCATATAAACCGATCCACCGATTTGGCTAGCGGAGCCTCTAAGAGAAGCAAATTTCATCCGATCCGGCGGAAATTGGTACATAGTGTTAGTATATGGTCTCTAATGACCATGCAATAATTGGTCCACATCGGTCCATAATTATATATAGCCCCCATATAAACCGATCCCCAGATTTGGCTTTCGGAGCATCTAAGGGAAGCAAATTTTATCCGATGCGGTTGAAATCTGGTACATGGTGTCAGCATATTAGGATAGGTTAGGTTAGGTGGCAGCCCGATGTATCAGGCTCACTTAGACTATTCAGTCCATTGTGATACCACTTTGGTGAACTTCTCTCTTATGGTGTCAGCATATGATCACTAACAACCATGCAAAAATTGGTCCACATCGGTCCATAATTATATATAGCCCCCATATAAACCGATCCCCCGATTTGGCTTGCGGAGCCTCTAAGAGAAGGAAATTTCATCTGATCCGCCTGAAATTTGGTACATAATGTTAGTACATGGTTTTTAATAAACATGCAAATTGGTCTACATAGGTCCATAATTATATATAGCCCCCATATAAGCCGATAACCAGATTTGACCTCCGGAGCCTCTTGGAAGACCAAAATTCATCTGATTCTGTTGAAATTTGGTACGTGGTGTTAATATATGACCTCAAACAACCATGCAAACATTGGTGGAAATCGGTCCATAATTATATATAGCCCTCATATAAACCGATCACCAGATTTGACCTACGGAGCCTTTTGGAAGTGCAAAATTCATCCGATTCGGTTGAAATTTGGTATGTCATGTTAGTATATGGTATCCAACAACCATGCAGGAATTGGTTCATATCAGTCAATAATTATATATAACCCCATATAAACCGATCCCCAGATTTGACCTCCGGTGTGCTTTTGGAGAAACAAAATTCATCCGATCTGATTGAAATTTGGTACGTGGTTGTAGTATATGATATTTAACAACCATGCCAAAAGTGGTCCATATCAGTCCATAATCATATATAGCCCTCATATAAACCGATCACGATATTTGGTTTTGGAGCCTCTTGGAGGAGCAAATTTCATCCGAGTCAGTTGAAATTTGGTACATTGTGCTAGTTTATGGCCGTTAACAACCATGCCTAACTAGGTCCATATCGGTCTATGGTTATATATAGTCCTCAGATAGATCGATCCCAAATCACATAAAAATTGGTCCATATCAAGTTCATAATTCATATTCATATATAGCCACCAAGTTCATATATAGCCCCCATATAAGCGACGCCCATATTTCAATTCTGGCTCTCTACGTACCGTGCAAAAGTCCATATCGATTCGTAATTATTTGTAGACTTACCTACACATACCTTTTTTGTCTAATATATACCACGTCTGGACCAACTCACAGTTTAGAAAACGATGTTAAGAAGTTTTAAGGTACATAAGATTCGGCCTGGCCGTATATACTTGTTATTATTATTATAGAGAATTTTTGAAAAATTTTATTTATATACAAAATTTTGCCAACTTGTTATTTCTATAGAAAATTTCGTCAAAATTTTATTTCTATGGAATATTTTGTAAATTTTTTTTCTATCAAAAAATTTTGTCAAAATTTTATTTCTATCGAAAATTTTATCAAAATTTTATTTTGATAGAAAATTTTGTCAAATTCTAAAAAAATTTGTCAAAATTTTATTTTTATAGAATATTTTGTCAAAATGTTATTTCTATAGAAAATTTTGTCGAAATTTTATTTCTATGGAAAAATTTGTCAAAATTTTATTTCCATAGAATATTTTGTCAAAATTTAATTTCCATGGAAAATTTTGTCAAAATTTTATTTCTACAAAAAAATTTATCAAAATTTTATTTCTATAGAAAATTTTGTCAAAATTTTATTTCTATAGAAAATTTTGTCAAAATTTTATTTCTATAGAAAATTTTGTCAAAATTTTATTTCCATAGAATATTTTGTCAAAATTTAATTTCCATGGAAAATTTTGTCAAAATTTTATTTCTACAAAAAAAAATTTTATCAAAATTTTATTTCTATAGAAAATTTTGTCCAAATTTTTTTTCTATAGAAAATTTTGTCAAAACTTTATTTCTATAGAAAATTTTGTCAAAATTGTATTTCTATAGAAAATTTTGTCAAAATTGTATTTCTTAAGAAAATTTTGTCAAAATTGTATTTCTATAGAAAATTTTGTCAAAATTTTATTTCTATAGAAAATTTTGTCAAATTTTTTTTTCTATGGAAAATTTGGCCAAAATTTTATTTCTATATAGATAATTTTGTCAGCATTTTATTTCTATAGAAAATTTTGTCAAAATTTTATTTCTATGGAAAATTTTATCAAAATTTTATTTCTATAGAAAATTTTATCAAAATTTTATTTCTTTAGAAAATTTACATTTCGCAAAACTAATTTTATTTTTATAGAAAATTTTGTCAAAATTTTATTTCTATAGAAAATTTTGTAAAAATTTTATTTCTATAGAAAATTTTGTCAAAATTTTATTTCTATAGAAAATTTTGTCAAAATTTTTTCTATGGAAAATTTGACCAAAATTTTATTTCTATATAGATAATTTTGTCAGCATTTTATTTCTATAGAAAATTTTGTCACAATTTTATTTCTATAGAAAATTTTGTCAAAATTTTATTTTGATAGAAATTTTGTCAAAATGTTACTTCTATAAAAAATTTGTCAAAATTTTATTTCTATAGAAAATTTTGTCAAATTTCTCTTTCTATGGAACATTTGGTCAAAATTTTATTTCTATATAGATAATTTTGTCAGCATTTTATTTCTATAGAAAACTTTATTTATATTTAAAACTATGTCAAAATTTTATTTCTAAAGAAAATTTACATTTCGCAAAACTAAGAAAATGTTGTCAAAATTTTAGTTCTATAGAAAATTTACATTTCGCAAAACTGATTTTATTTCTATAGAAAATTTTGTCAAAATTTTATTTCTATAGAAAATTTTGCCAAAATTTTATTTCTTTAGCACATTTTATCAAAATTTTTATTCTATAAAAATTTTTTCTCAAAATTTTATTTCTATAGAAAATTTTGTCAAAATTTTATTTCCTCAGAAATTAACATTTTGCAAAATTAATTTTATTTCTATAGAACATTTTGTCAAAATTTTATTTCTATAGAAAATTTTGCCAGAATTTTATTTCTATAGAAAATTCTGTCAAAATTTTATTTTAATAGAAAATTTTGTAAAAAATCCATTTCCTCAGAAATTGACATTTCGCAAAACTATTTTTTTTTTCTATAGAAAATTTTGTAAAAATTTTATTTCCATAGAAAATTTTGTCAAAATATATAAAAAATGTTTGTCAACATTTTTTTTCTGTAGAAAATTTTGTCAAAATTTTATTTCTGTAGAAAATTT
This sequence comes from Haematobia irritans, assembly GCF_050003625.1. Lineage (NCBI taxonomy): Eukaryota > Metazoa > Arthropoda > Insecta > Diptera > Muscidae > Haematobia > Haematobia irritans. The sequence continues at coordinate 22,406,458 of NC_134399.1, read as the reverse complement.
TGTCAAAATTTTATGTCTATAGAAAATTTTTCCAGAATTTTATTTCTATAGAAAATTTTGTCAAAATGTAGAAAAATTTGACAAAATTTTATATCAACGATATAGAAAAATTTGACAAAATTTTATTTCATTAGAAAATTTTATGAAAATTTTATTTCAGTAGAAAAGTTTGTGAAATTGTTATTTTTCTAAAAGTGTTGGTAAACACTGTAGTTGTTTTTTCTGGTAAATGTATTTTCTAGTTTGAGTATCACTGGTTTTTCTACTGATTTTTTGCAGAAAAGGGTTTGAGAGATTATTGAGCGTTACTAACATTGTGAGGGAAATCAAAAATACTAGCAAAGAAAGTTGGAAAACTTGGCAGTATAGACTAACAAACCAATGACAGCAGAGAATGTCAAACCATAGGCAGCGGAGAATATCAAGCCAGTTTTTTAGGCTTTCAAATAATCTGCTAGAGAGTAATGTTGCTGGTGGACAGAATCATGCCAAATTATATTCTAAAATATAATTTGGCAAACTTCAAAGAAAACAGTGTAAAAACCCCTGAAATTGTAAGTTCCTTAGTGAAAATCGGAGATTAAGCATTTTTACTGGTATTTGAAATAAACAAACAATGCTTTTTTGCAAATTGTTGTTGTATAGAAAAAAAGTTGGGGAGCTATTGATACAACAGTGCATAGATTGTAAAACCATTGGGATTTTTTTGGTTTTTTTTTTAATAATTCATGCGAAATGAACTTTGTTAACGAATGTCAATTAGAAATAAGACCATAAAGGGTTAATGCTATCTGCGAGGAATTAATGATGACAACAGTTTGAAAACCACTGAAATTGTAAGTGCCTAAGAGTAAATCGGAGGGGAGTTTTTTTTTAATTTAGGCAAATTTACTGGTATTTGAAATAAAAACAAAATAAACACATTGCGTTTCTTTTTTGGTAATTTTTTTTATAGGTCTACTATTACTTATCCAAGTTATGTTATCTTCTTCTCATTGCAGTTATAATTTCCCAGCCGATCGTTATCCTCCCCTGGAAGAGGTTTACAAAAATGTTTCTTTGGTTTTGACCAACCATCACTTTAGTCAAGGACCCATAAGACCCAACGTTCCAGCTGTAATCGAAATTGGTGGAATACAAATCAAAGAGAAACCCGATCCATTGCCTGAAGATTTAGCCAAAATTATGGATTCAGCTAAGGAAGGCATTATCTATTTCAGTTTTGGATCCAATGTTCAGGGATCGCATTTATCAAAGGAGAAAGCGAAAATAATGTTTAATGCCCTTTCGAAAGTACCCCATAAAGTATTAATGAAATGGGGTGATTCAGATTTTCCTGGACAATCGGAGAATATCATTTACAAATCTTGGTTACCCCAAGATGATATATTGGCCCATCCTAATGTTAAACTTTTTATTACCCATGGTGGTCAGGGTAGTGTGGTGGAATCACAATATCATGGTATACCCATGGTTGGTATACCCTTCTTTGGTGATCAACATTCAAATATGGCCAAAGTGGAAAAATCAGGATTTGGTTTGAGTTTACAGTATACCAGTCTCACTGAAGAGGATTTCCGTTCGACAATTTTGGAAGTTCTCAATAATCCCAAATATCGTGAAAATGTCCAGCAATTCTCTAAACTTTATCGTGATAGACCAATGACACCACGTCAATTGGTGAGATATTGGGTGGATTATGTGATACGACATAATGGAGCCAAACATATGCAATCGCCTGCTGTATTTATGTCCTGGTGGCAATTGAGTTCCATTGATGTTATGGCTTTCCTTTTAGCTGTGATAATTGGTGTTTTTGGCCTGATTTTCGCTTTATGCAGATGTTTATGTTGCCGAAATAAGAAAGCATCGAAATCTGTAAATAAAGCCAAAAAGAATAAATAAAATTTATTTATAAAAATTTTAAATAAATATTAATAAACATATTTTGTTGAGAACCAATTAAAAAAAATTATTGACTTCCCTCTCGTATTATCCAGACGATTCCCACAGTTGGTAGAATTCTACCAAAAATAAGGCTATAGAAATATAATTTCGATACATTTTTTTAATTTTCGAAAAAATTTTATATAGGAAAAATATTTCGACAAAATAGGAATAACATTTTGACTAAATTTTCTTTAGAAATAAAATTTCGACAAAATTTTCTATAGGAATAAAATTTTGACAAAATTTTCTAAAGAACTAAAATTTTGGCAAGACTTTCTAAAGAGATAAAATTTCAATAAAATTTCCTATAGAAATAAAAATTTCGACAAAATTTTCATTAGAAATAAAATTTTGAAAAAATTAAAAATTAAATAAAATGTCTACAAAATTTTATTTCTAAATTTCTATAGAAATAAAATTTTAGTCAAATCTTCTAGAGAAATAAAATTTTGACAAAATTTTCTATAGAAATAAAATCTCGACAAAAATTTCTATAGGTATAAAATTCCGACAAAATTTTCTATAGGAATAAAATTCCGACAAAATTTTCTAAAAAATAAAATTTTGGCAAAATTTTCTATAGGAACAAAATTTTGATAAAATTTTCTATAGAAATAAAATTTCGACAAAATATTCTATAGGAATAAAATTTTGACAAAATTTTCTAAAGAAATAAAATTTTGGCAAAACTTTCTAAAGAAATAAAATTTCGATAAAATTTCCTATAGAAATAAAACTTTCGACAACATTTTCTAAAATATATATATAGAAATAAAATTTTGACAAAATTTTCTATAGGAATAAAATTCTGACAAAATTTTCAAAAAAATAAAATTTCTATAAAATTTCCTATAGAAATAAAAATTTCGACAAAATTTTCTATAGAAATAAAATGTCTACAAAATTTCCTTTAGAAATAACATTTTGAAAAAATTTTCTATAGAATTAAATTTTAGTCAAATCTTCTAGAGAAATAACATTTTGACAAAATTTTCTATAGAAATAAAATCTCGACAAAATTTTCTATAGGAATAAAATTTTGATAAAATATTCTATAGAAATAAAATTTTGACAAAATCTTCTAGAGAAATAAAATTTTGACAAAATTTTCTATAGGAATAAAATTTCCACAAAATTTTCTATAGAAATAAAATTTCGACAAAATTTTCATTAGAAATAAAATTTCTACAAAATTTTTTTAGAAATAAAATTTTGACAAAATTTTCTATAGAAATAAATTTTAGTGAAATCTTTTAGAAAATTAAAATTTTGACACAATTTTCTGTAGAAATAAAATCTCGACAAAATTTTCTATAGGAATAAAATTCTGACAAAATTTTCAAAAAAATAAAATTTTGACAAAATTTTCTATAGGAATAAAATTTTAATAAAATTTTCTATAGAAATAAAATTTTGACAAAATTTTATAAAGAAATAACATTTTGATAAAATTTTCTGTAGGAATAAAATTATGACCAAATTTTCTAAAAAATAAAATTTCGATAAAATTTCCTATAGAAATAAAATTTCGACAAAATTTTCTATAGAAATTAAATTTCGACAAAATTTTCTTTAGAAATAAAATGTCTAGGTTAGGTTAGGTGGCAGCCCGATGTCTCAGGCACACTTAGATTATTCAGTCCATTGTGATACCACATTGGTGAACTTCTCTCTTATCACTGAGTGCTGCCCGATTCCATGTTAAGCTGAATGAAATTTTGACAAAATTTTCTAAAGAAATAAAATTTTGACAAAATTTTCTGTAGGAATAAAATTCTGACAAAATTTTCTAAAAAATAAAATTTCGATAAAATTTCCTATAGAAATAAAAATTTCGACAAAATTGTCTATAGAAATAAAATTTCGACAAAATTTTCTTTAGAAATAAAATGTCTAAAAAAAATTCTTTAGAAATAAAATTATGACAAAATATTCTTTAGAAATAAAATTTTAGCAAAATTTTCTATAGAAATAAAATTTCGACAAAATTTTCCATAGAAATAAAATGTCAACATAATTTTCTATAGAAATAAAATTCGGACAAAATTTTCTAAAAAATAAAATTTTGGCAAAATTTTGATAAAATTTTCTATAGAAATAAAATTTTGACAAAATTTTCTAAAGAAATAAAAATTTGACAAATTTTTCTATAAAAATAAAATTTTAAAAACAAAATTCTAAACAAGTAAAATTTTGACAAAATTTTGATAAAATTTTCTATAGAAATAAAATTTTGACAATATTTTCTAAAGAAATAAAAATTTGACAAATTTTTCTATAAAAATAAAATTTTAAAAACAAAATTCTAAACAAGTAAAATTTTGACAAAATTTTCCAAAGAAATAAAATCTTGCCACAATTTTTAAAGAAATAAAATTTTGACAAAATTTTCTATAGAAATAAAATCTCGATAAAACTTTCTAAAGACATAAATTTTTTATAACATTTTCTATAGGAATAAAATTTTAACAAAATTTTCTTTAAAACTAAAACTTTGACAACATTTTCTATAAATTCAATATTTTTAAAAGTTTTTATTTTCGTGTTACTGCCAAAGTCCTTTGTGCTTAAGTTCTACTGTTTTGTAGAAGTAATAACTGAAATAACTAGAATAAAATAATAAAACATTTCTTGTAAAGAAAAAACATTTTTTCATATTAACCTTAAAACTTTGATCAAAACCTTCAAAATAGAAGTATTTTTTTTTGTTTTTTGATAGAGTTTTGGTAAAATTTTCTTAAAATATTAGTGGATTATTTTTGGCACAAGTGGCAAACGTGATTGTCAATGTTATATTTGCCTTTTTCCATACTTTTTTGTCTTTTTTTATACACTCCACCATAGGATGTGGGGTATATTGACTTTGTCATTCCGTTTGTAACACATTGAAATATTGCTCTAAGACCCCATATATATTCTGGCTCGTGGTGAAATTCTGAGTCCGTCCGTCCGTCTGTTGGAATCACGCTAACTTCCGAACGAAACAAGCTATCGACTTGAAACGTGGCACAAGTAGTTGTTATTGATATAGGCGGATGGCTTTGCAAATGGACCATATCGGTCACTTTTACGTATAGCCCCCATATAAACGGACCCCCAGATTTGGCTTACGGAGCCTCTATATCGGTCCATAATTATATAGCCCCCATATAAACGGGTCCCCAAATTTGGTTTACGGAGCCTCTAAGAGAAGCATATTTCATGCAATCCGGTTGAAATTTGGTACTTGGTGTTAGTATATGGTCTCTAACAACCATGCAAAAATTGGTCCATATCTGTCTATAGTTATACATAGCCGATCGCAAATCACACAAAAATTGGTCCACATCGGTTCATTATCATAGTTGCCACTCGATCCAAAAAATAATCTACCAAAATTTTTCTCTTAGAAAATTTTGTCAATTTTTTTTTTCTATAGAAAATTTTGTAAATTTTTTTTTCTATAGAAAATTTTGTAATTTTTTCTATAGAAAATTTTGTAAATTTTTTTTCTATAGAAAATTTTGTCAAAATTTTTTTCTATAGAAAATTTTTTCAATTTTTTTTTATAGAAAGTTTTGTCAATTTTTTTTTTCTATAGAAAGTTTTGTCAATTTTTTTTCTAGAGAAAATTTTGTAAATTTTTTTTTGTATAGAAAATATTGTCAAACTTTTATTTCTATAGAAAATTTTGTCAAAATTTTATTTGTGTAGAAAATTTTGTCAAACTTTTATTTCTATACAAAATTTATTAAGTACCTCTTAGTTGGAGAAAAATATTTTGCAAAATCTACCAAAACGTCAAGAATTCTACCAACCTACCAAACACTAACAAATCTGCCATTTGTGGCAGAATTCTATCAACTGTGGCAACCGTGTTCATAATTGTGTATAGCCACCATAAAAATCGACCCCCATAAAGGGTGATACGGTCAAAATTTGGTCAAGGGAAAACGCGTGTAATCGTTTATTTAAAAAATCAAATTAAATTTCTTTTTCAAGTTCAATTTGTATAAAATTCAGGAAAAATATTCAGTTGGGCTTTCGCCAAATCCGAATTGCCGGGCCTCACGCTTGACATCTGCCATCAGATTTTGTACAGCCACCTTGTCCACCTTCTTCGCCGCAGAAAGCCAGTTTGCCTTGAACTGCTGCTCGTCCTTAGCAGTTTTTTTGGTCTTCTTTAGGTTCCGCTTGACAATAGCCCAGTATTTCTCAATTGGGCGGAGCTGTGGTGTGTTGGGAGGGTTCTTGTCCTTGGGAACCACCTGCACGACTTGCTAAACCAGATATTTATTTGCGAACTTTGACAGTTTTATGTGCTTGAAAATATCTGCTACCTTTCCCCTTCCTTTTGCCGTATAAAACTCCTGTCCCGGAAGCTGCTTGTAGTCGGCTTTGACGTAGATTTCGTCGTCCATTACCACGCAGTCAAACTTCGTCAGCATCGTCGTGTACAGCCTCCGGGATCGAGCTTTGGCCGTCGTATTTTGTTTATCATCGCGATTTGGAGTCACTACCTTCTTGTAAGTCGATAGTCCGGCTCGTTTTTTGGCTCGATGCACGGTTGTAGACGATATACCCAGCTTATTTGCGGCATCTCGGAGAGAGAGGTTAGGGTTTCGCTTGAAACTACCGGCAACTCTCTTTGTCGTCTCAGCGGCTTACGGTTTTCGATTTCCCCCCGATCCAGACTTCCTGGCTGTCGACAAACGTTCCCCAAACACTTTAGTTACATTTGTAACGGTTGATTTGGCAACTTTTAGCGATTTTGCCAGCTTTGCGTGCGAGTAGCTCGGATTTTCGCGATGCGCGAGCACAATTTTGATACGCTGCTCTTCTTGCTTGGACGGCATTTTGACAACTGAAAAGTGAATTCCAAAATCAAAATAGGAGCAACATTCTACACACACACACCTTCAAAATGAGGGGTATTTTTTAAATGCAAAATTGAAAGAAATACGTCAAGTTTATATTGACCAAATTTTGACCGTCTCACCATTTATTTCAATTCTGGCTCTATAATTACCGCGCAAAAGTTCATATCGGTTCGTAATTATTTGTTGACTTCTCTATATAAACCGGCCAGGAACTGAGTTATATATGTATTTAATCGGCCTTTTTTTACAATTAAGAAGACGGTGTTAAGAAGTTTTAAGATACCTTGCTATCGGCAAGTGTTGCGGATACCAAATTATTTTATTATGGATGACAGTCTTTAGTAAAAGTTTCTACGCAATCCATGGTGGAGGGTACATTAGATTCGGCCTGGCCGAACTTACGGCCGTATATACTTGTTTTATGTTGTAATTTTTTGGTAAATTTTTTGATCGGTCTTCGGATAGCATAGTGTTCTCAAAGTAATAATTGGAACTCCTAAAAGTATGCTATAAAAATACTCTTTAGTAGCTAAACCAAATAGCATTCAGTAAATAAGAGGCAATCTCTAAAAATGAACCAACAAATGTTAATCTTTAAAGATTTGATTTTTCTAACAATATTTCAAGGCAGTTCTGGCCAGGAAAGAGGTAAAAAGGCAATATTCTCAAGAAGACCCAATAAATATTCACTTTCACATATACATCTCCTATTTTTCACTAATTGATCATAGAACATCATTATAGCCAGTGTCAACGTTAGCCATTTTAGTGAGAATTAAGTCAGTTTTTTACTTTTCTGCCACGTTTTTTACGATGTTGTGCCACTTTTTAATTAATTCCTGTTTGGCTGATCAATCCCAGTTTTGACTCAACAACAACAAGTTGTTCAGCGGTGAATTCGAAACTTCTCTAATTGGTGTCACAGTAATGTGGAAAGCTGTTTAGACCCGACTCTATAAAAGAGGTCCCTTGTCATTGAACTTTAATATAGAATCGTGCAGAGAAGTTCACCATTGTGGTATCACATGGTCTAAGTGAGCGTGAAAAATCGAGCTGCTGCAACAGAAGTAAACACCATATTTTTTCTTCTTGTGAAGAAAAATCAGTCGGAAATAACATCAAATTTCAGAATAAATTTAGATTTGTTAGCATGGGCTACCTTTGGCATGAAATATGGCCTTCAAATGGCTGACAATACTCTGCACGAACATGACTCTACACGAAAGAGGTTCGTGCGTCTTTACATGATCGACACTTTGGTAATTTTAGTACCTACCTTACTCTCTAAAATACTCAAAGTGCAACCATGCAGCACATTGAAATTCGAAGATTTGGGTGGCCATTGTGTGCGATGAACCTGCTTTCTAAGTAATGCTTGGTTGACGCGTGTTGGGTGAAGCGCATCATGAGATGATCTATAGTTTGGTATTTTTTTTAATGGCATCCTTACTCTTCAAAAGGCCTCCGGTGCAAAAGTCCAATTCATACAGATTCGGAGTTTTTGATGGTCATTGTGCGAGGACTGTCTTTTTTAACCAGTTCTTGGTTGACGTGTGCTGAGTGCGATAAAGCTGAGTCTCAAGGTCTGCGGCCGAAATGTTTAACTGTCCAGGTCTTCAATACTGTCTTTAGGACATTTTCATGATAATAATCGGCTTTTAAATTTGGCCCAATAGTCGATGAATACGAGTGGAAAGCGACCTTTTGTTGTTATGACGACCCACACCTTTACCATCGGTGAAGCTTGAGTTCTGGTAGCCTATTAGCTGACCTCACGGCAAGTAAACCCAATCATTTTCTTTATTCACAAACTGCTCAATTTGGAATGGCTTCTCATCGGAGAAAACCAAATTCAGTAAATGGTTATTTTCGTGCAAGCGAAGCAACTCCTTGGCTTATTCCAGTAAAATTTTCTATGGACATCGGTGAGTTTGTGTACCTTTTTGGAACTTCAATGGATTTAGTACAAACTTATTTTGGTATATGTGCTGCATCCATTTTCGCGGAAGGCACTAACGATAGCCATTTTAGGTTTTCCAGCCAAATATAAAGCTATCACTCTAGCATTCCATCACGAATAGCATTATTTCTGAATGCAATAGATCAAAATTTTTTCTTATAGATTGGTCATCCATATACCGCATCGATTCCCCCGATGATCAGTTAGCATTTTTGGAGGATAATGTAACATCGCTCTTTGACATGACCGTACCGATGATTACCAGGACAGTGAGGAGGAAAGGTAATGGCTGGTTCACTTCTCGTATCAGGGAACTGATCGATCAAAGTGATTTGAGGTTCGCCCAGTGGAAAATCCTCAGGACTACTGAAGCCCACGACGAGTTTCGTGCTGCTCGTAGGGCTGTGAATAGGGAGATCTCTCGGGAGAAACGTAGGAGCTTCGAAAGAATGTTTGGGAATGCTCTAAGTTCGGGAAAGACATGGAAGACTCTAAAGGATATTGGTATTGGCAAGTGTGGTGGAACTGTTGATCCATCTATCGATCTTGATTCCCTGAACGAAAAGTTTTCCATCTTCCCAATTTCTTCTGCGGATCAATCATATTATGATACACCGAATACTCTGATCGAATCATCTTTCAATTTTGAATGTGTAAGTCGTTTTGATGTCATCAGAAGCTTCCTGTCTGTGAAGTCCAATGCAGTCGGCGCAGACAACATTGATCCGAGATTTATTAGGATTCTTCTGCCTGAACTGATGCCTTACTTGACATACGTATTTAATCAATTTATTACTAGGAGTATCATTCCTGATCGCTGGAAAATCGCCAGGATAATACCCATACCGAAGAAGAACTCTGAGTATAGACCAATTGCTATTCTGCCATTTTTATCGAAAGTGTTCGAACACCTATTGCATACACACAAAAAAATTTCACGAAAAATTTTCCAATTAAAATTTTAATTGAGTTTTAAAAAATATTCAATTAAAAATTTAATTGATTCAACCATTTTTTTAATTGAAACAAAAATCAATCACAAAAATAATAGTATCAATTAATTTTTTAATTGGATCAATTAACTTTTTCATTGACCTTCAATTAATTTTTTAATTGATACTATCATTTCTGTGATTGAAGACATTTCAATTAAAAATTAATTGGATCAATTAAGTTCGTGATTGAATCAGAAAAATTTTTTTTTGTGTGTAGACAAATCCCATCACACGTCAGCCGCAATGATCTTCTATCATATCGACAATCTGGTTTCAGCGCTCATCATAGCTGTACTTCAGCGTTGACGGATGTGGCTGAGGACATAAGAGAGAGTATAGACAATGGTGATATCACACTACTTGCCCTGCTGGATTACACGAAAGCTTTCGACACGGTTAATCATCACGTCCTGCAACAGAAACTGTCAGGATTTATGCACTTCTCGGTGTTCTCTTCAAGCCTAATAGCATCATATCTCAGTGGCAGATCGCAATATGTTCAGGTTGGTCGAAATAGATCTGTGGCACTGCCAGTTTTACAAGGTGTTCCACAAGGTTCTATCTTAGGACCTTTACAATTTTCTGTCTATGCGATGTCTTAATTCATTCCAAATCTCGGATGTATGCGGATGATCTTCAAATCTAACTCAGCATTAGCCCAGAGGAGTTTGATAGATGTGTAGAGAGATTTAATGAGGAGTTGCGAGGGGTAAACTTATGGGCGCAGTGAAACGGCTTGTCCCTCAATGCGACGAAATCCAAGTGTATGGTAATCCAAAATCATGTCAATCGCCTGTCACTAACTCCCTTCGTTCATATAAATGATGAACGCATTGGGATTGTCAGAAAGTATAGGAATCTTGGTATTATGTTTAATGATTCTTTAACGTGGTCAGACCATATAACCATGATCTGTGGCAGGACATTTGCCACTATTAGAACTCTTTGGAAGACACAGAGATATCTACCACTGAGAATCAAACTTATCTTGGCGAAGACCTACTTAATTCTGGTATTGACGTATGGGTGCGAAATCTCTCTAGTTGTGATGCTAGGAGCAAACGGAAATTGAATGTCTCCTTTAATGCAATTATGACATACGTTTTCGGCCTCAACAGGTATGCCCATCTGACTCCGTAGTCAGATTATTACGGACAAGGACCTGATCATCTATTTAATAGATTACGCTTTAGTGCATCAGGTAGAACCGGTAATTTAATCCAACTACGCCACAGATATGTTGTATCGGAGTGGCAATTCTTCATCCATGCGATTCGTCTCTGGAACATGTTACCACTAAATATAAAGACAATTACAAGAAGAGCACAATTCAAAAGCAAACTTTTTATATATTTTCTTTAATATTGACATGTTCCACAATAATAAGTAAACTACACTATCCATTCACTTCTTTTCATTGTAATTATCATAATTATATTGTATTTTAATTGGCAATAAGATTCATATAATCTCTAGAAACATTTATTAATTGACCCTGTTTAAGTTAACTTTCAATTTTGATATTTTATTTATTTATGCTTTTTATTTTCGTAGCAAAAAAATCATTTCTTTTTACCTCATGTGTCACTCATTTATCTTATTTAAACCATAATTTTACATTTCGTTTTAGTTTAATTAATTTTATTAAATTTTGTTATGATATAAATCTGTTCGCATACAATCAAATGCCTGCACTGTAAACTATATGACCTTGAGTCTTGTTGTGCAGGAACCAAACTCAATAAATACAAAAAAAAAAAAAAAACAAAATGCTTTTGCAAGCTGGTAAACAATAAGATGTATTGTCACTGGTATAAATTCAGCTACTGTGAGACGTGCGGTTTAGATATGATAGCACCCTAAAAAGTGGTTGCAGTACATACCATAATTTTTTGTTTGTTCTAATTGCACTTGAATGAATTAATTCCATTATATTTAATGATTTCTTCAATTTCTTACTTATCCCACTTTTTCTTTCGCTTAAATGTCCTTCTGCCCAAAGTCTTCTTCTACTAAAATCTGGCAAATTACTTGCATTCTTAGCTTTTGTCACCATCCATTTTTCAAACATGTCGCATAAGAAGAAACACAATTTTAATAGGCTATGAAATCTCGTATAATCTCGCTCTATTTAACACATTTTATGATATCATTTATTTCTGGGGGTATTCTCGAAGTTTATAGTGTTTGTTTTACACCAACCCGTTTAGCCAAATTATTTACACTCCACAAGAAACCAAATAACCAAAACAAAAGTGCAAGAAACACCATAAACTGAAGCCAAACAAAACCTGAAATAACATAATTTCTGACGAGACCGGCTATCTCTATGGGAAAACAAAAAGACATTTGCGCCTAACGGTATGCAATGATTGCAGAGACTCACAAAAAGAACAACAATGTCCCCTATAGACCATTGTACATTCATTTAAACTATAGCATTTGTGTTGGGAAGGGAGCTATGACCGAGTTAAAAGGAAACGGAAGTGTTGGCAATATTGTTTAAACGAAAACCCAAATTAGTAAATGGACAAAAGTAGGGTTTGTTTTCGAGACAAATGCTTCAGGTTGAATGTAATGGCTTTAGAGAATGAATTGCCAGAGTTGCCAACGTATGTGTAGTCTTGAATTCGGCATTTATGTGTAACGCATCGAAATATTGGTCTCAGACTCCATAAATTATATATTTTCTTGGTCGTGGTGTGGAGTTCATTTATCGGTGGTCTTCCGTCCGCGCACAATGGAAAAGGATAAAAATGCTGGGGTAGCTATACCAGAATATTGAACGGTATACACCATATTCGACACAGCTATTACTGGAATTAAAATAGCATTTGATTCCCAAGATCAAGGATATCGAATAAAATTTGCGTTCTCGAGATGTCCAATACGTCATGTGGTGAGATCGGTCTATACGGGGGCTATACTAAAACACATCCTATTCAGCACATCTATTTGTGAACCTTTTGGTTATTACAGACAAAGCGGAGAAAACTTGCGTTGTCTAAAAGCCCAAGAAGTCAAATCGGGAGATAGCTCGATATGGACCAATACATATCGTATTCAGTGCCCCTATTCATATATAATTCTAGATTTCTTATTTAAAGGAAGTCAGATAAAAATCGCATTAGAACCGAACTGGGGGAGTTTATTTTAGCATATCTTTGAACTGGACTTGCGTGCAGGCGAAAAACGGATCTATGTCAAATTTCATAACGGTAGCTCAGTCACGGTAGCAGTTATCTTTTAAATTTAAGTTTTGCATACTTGGTACAAGGAACAATTTCGAACTCATTTGATACACTATTGTTTTCTTTTTTTTTTCATGGGATATCAAAATTATTTAAAAACGGGTTAACAATAATTTAAATTTCTAAAATCAGGCTCGATCTCAATTACAATATATGACATGTTTTAGGTTTCTTTTAAATAAAGTCTTCATAATTTTGAAGACATTTTAGTCAAGCTAACAAAATCGTTGCAATTAAATACGATTTCAATGATTTTGAAGATTGTCTTCAGATTATGCAAAAATCCCATTTTATAGTCAAATCATTTAAATCTAATGATAAAAAAAAAATCTTGACAACATTTTCTGTAGAAACAAAATTTTCTATAGAAATAAAATTTTTACAAAATTTTCTATAGAAATAAAATAAAATTTTGGCAATACGTGATATTGGCGTTGGCAGAACTAGAGGGAGGGATTGCCACTTGGATGCCAATTCATTAAGTGAGATTTTTACGGATCTGCTATTGGCTACATTGGACACTGTTTTTTACATGGGTGCTAACGCTTTGCTATGCTTTGACAGCGGGGATAGCTTTGAGTTTCTATGTGTTACTCAATCTGATGTGTTACTCGCCTTTGCAAAGGTTAAGTCGAACTCAATTGGATATGAGGCATATATCCTATGTTTGTTAAGATTATACTTCCCCTATTATTACCATTTGTCACTTTTGTTTTTAATACAATTTTGACTACAAGTTCCTTCCCGAAGCCTTGGAGACATGCTAAAGTCATCCCCATCCCAAAGACCAACTCTGAATATCGTCCCATATCACTACTACCATTTCTTTCGAATGTATTTGAAAAGATAGTACATGTACAGATATCCGACTTCTTGAAGGGTAAATCACTTCTTTCATCAAGTCAATCGGGGTTTCGTCCTGGTTATAGTTGTATTACTGCGCTAGCTGATGTCTGTGAGGATCTTAGAATAGAAACTGATCTTGGTAAGGTTAGCTTTCTTGTTCTATTGGATCATTGCTATGCTTCAAGTTATGCAACTCTTTTAATTTTTCTTCTAGCTCGGTTAGAGTTTTACATTCCTATCTGAGTGAAAGGACACAGTCTGTATACACAGGTAATGGGATATCTGAGCCTGCACGTTTACGAAAAGGAGTTCCACAGGGATCCACACTTGGCGCTATTCTTTTTTCAATTTATATAAACGATCTGCCAAGGTTTATCAGGGACAGCACGATACATATATATGCTGATGACGTGCAGATATATCGAAGCGGGACTATCGACTCGTTGTACAAATGTATTGATAGGCTCAATGATGATTTTGATATTGTCCACAATTGGGCAAAGGCGAATGGACTATGTCTTATCCCTGGTAAGTCAAAATTCCTGATGATACACAGGCGTAGTATAACGGTTAACATTGATCCCCATATTAAGATAAATGATCAACGAATAAATATTGTAACGGTGGCTAAGAACCTTGGCATCATGCTCAACAGCTCATTTAGTTGCACTGATCACGTTAACTATATTAGTGGTCAGATTTATGCCAGACTAAGGAATTTTGGTCTACACAGATGTTGACGCCTTTGCCTATAAGGGGACTTTTGGCAAAAAGTTATGTGATGCCAGTTATATTGTATGGCTGTGAACTTTTTGCTAGCTGCAAACGTAAGCTGAATTTTGCATTCAATAACACACTAGGTACGTTTATGTTTTGGGGCGATTTGACCACGTATCCCAGTTCCGCAGGCTTTTATATGGGATGGATCTTGACGGATTGCTTGATTTTAGGCTTTTGTTGTTTCTCCATCGGATAATTTATTCACACGAACCATTTTATTTATATGATAGGATACGGTTTGCTAGGTCTAAGAAGGGAAACATTATTGTTCCAATTCGGAATCAAAGTCATGTTTCAGATTGGCATTTCTACATAAATACAGTACGCCTCTGGAATATATTACCCCAAGACATTCAACTGCAAAGCAACACAATGCAATTTAAAAAATGTTTATTTGATCATTATTCAAATGTACAATAACTATAGTAAATTAAAATCAGTTTTATTTATTTTTTTATTAATTGTAATTTAACTTTATTTTTCTATTTATATATTCATTTCTTTTTTTATACCCTCCACCATAGGATGGGGGTATATTAACTTTGTCTTTCCATTCGAAATATTGCTCTAATACCCCATAAAGTATATATATTCTGGGTCGTGGTTAAATTCTGAGTAGATCTAAGCATGTCATTCCGTCAGTCCGTACGTCTGTTGAAATCACGCTAACTTCCGAACGAAACAAGCCATCGACTTGAAACTTGGCACAAGTAGTTGTTATTGATGTAGGTCGGATGATATTGCATATCGGACCACTTTTACGTATAGCCCCCATATAAACCGACGCTCAGATTTGGCTTGCGGAGCCTCTTGGAGGAGGAAAATTCATCCGATCCAGTTGAAATTTGGTACGTAGTGTTAGTATATGGTCTTTAACAAACATGCAAAAATTGGTCCACATCGGTCCATATTAAATATATAGCCCCCAAATAAACCGATCCCCAGATTTGGCTTGCGGAGCCTCTAAGGGAAGCAAATTTCATCCGATCCGGCTGAAATTTGGTACATGTTGTAAGTATATGGACTCTAACAACTATGCAAAAATTGGTCCACATCGGTCCATATTTATACATAGCCCCTATATAAACCGATCCCCAGATTTAGCTTGCGGAGCCTCTAAGAGAAGCACGTTACATCCGATCCGGCTGAAACTTGATGCATAGTGTAAGTATATGGTCGCTAAAAACCGTGTAAAAATTGGTTCACATCGGTCCATAATTATATATATCCCCTCATGGATGAACAAAATTCATCCGATTCGGTTGAAATTTGGTACGTGGTGTTAGTATATGCTCTCTAACAACCATGCAAAAATTGGTCTTAATTATATATATAACCCCCATTTAAACCCGATCCCCAGATTTCACCTCAGGAGCTCTTTGAGGAGCAAAATCCATCCGACCCGGTTGAAATTTGGTACGTGGTGAAATTTGGTACATTGCGCTTGTATATGGCTGCTAACAACCATGCCAAAATTGTTACATATCGGTCTATAGTTATATATAGCCGATCCCCAAAAAAGTTCTACCAAAATTTTATTTATTTAGAAAATTTTGTCAACATTTTATTTCTATAGAGATTTTTATCAAAATTTTATTTCTATAGAAAATTTTGTCAAAATTGTATTGCTGAAGAAAATTTTCTCAAAATTTTATTTCTATAGAAAATTTTGTCAAAATTTTATTTCTATAGAAAATTTTGTCAAAATTTTATTTCTATAGAAAATTTTGTCAAAATTTTATTTCTATAGAAAATTTTGTCAAAATTTTATTTCTACAGAAAATTTTGTCAAACTGAATTATTTACGTATTTAATCGGCCTTTTATTTGTTTTATATATACCCCGTATGGACTAACTTACAAATGAGAAGACGGTGTTAAGAAGTTTTAAGATACCTTGCCATCGGCAAGTGTTACCGCAACCAAGGTAATTCGATTGTGGATGACAGTATTTAGTACAAGTTTCTATGCAATCCATAGTGGACATGAGATTCGGGCTGGCCGAACTTACGGCCGTATATAGTTGTTATATATTAATTCATTCATTAATTTATTACTTTAATTTAATTTATTTATAAAATTAATTTTCTTCGGTTTTGTTTTCTTTTTAACTCAAACAAATTATAATATTTAATTTAATTTCTGTTTTTATGTTAAAATCATTTTATTTTCATGTATATAATATAAGGATGTTATTGTTGGACACTAAATGCCTGTATTGTAATTATAAGAATTAATTCTTGTTGTGCAGGTTATTAAAATAAATATTAAATAAACTAATCTGTTGGTAACCCTAGTGCAGGTATATGTACTCCAGTGTTGCCAGGTAATTTTTGATTCTTCCCACCAAATCTTAAGAAAAAAACCCCTAAATTGGTCTAGACTTTTTTCAAAAACCCCCAAAAATTTTAAGTATGTAAATAGTACAAAAAGAGGCCCAAAATTTCGTTAAAAATCCTGTAGTGATACACTTATTAAAAATATAAAGACTGAAAGAAGATTTTTTCTGAGGAACAAAATTTTAGACAAAATAAGTTTTTTAATGCTAAAAATTTTCTTTTGAAGTAAATAAAAATCATTACACCACTTGTCACAAATTCGGGTTCGATTCCTGCTTCGACCGAACACCAAAAAGTTTTTCAGCGGCGGATTGTCCCACCTCAGTAATGCTGGTGATATTTCTGAGGGTTTCAAAGCTTCTCTAAGTGGTTGCACTGCAATGTGGAACGCCGTTCAGACTCGGTTATAAAAAGGAGGTCCCTTTACATTGAGCTTAACATGGAATCGGGCAGTGATACGAGAGAAGTTCACCAATGTGGTATCACAACGGACTGAATAGTCTGAGCCTGATACATCGGGCTGCCACCTAACCTAACCTAACCTAACCTTGTTTTTAATTGTATCAAATATTAAAAATGTCCCTCCAACAGATGCGTTTAAAAAATAATGTCATTGCATACTTGCTTGTATTTAGGAACATGTGTTGACTTCCCTTATTTTTCTCTCAAAATTCATGCCAGAATTGTTAAAAATTTTGTTGAGAATTGCTCCACTTTATAAGATCTAAGATATTTTTTTTACCCCCAAAAATCCCCCCAAATAAATGTTACCCCTAAAAATCCCCCTAAACGTGTAAAAAACCCCTAAATTTGGGGGGGAAACCCCCAACCTGGCAACACTGATGTACTCGCACACATACACTCTCTCCCATTCATTTACACACAGTGATTTCCTATATCTCTCGAAAAGTTGGCAATGGTTTTGTTGCCTCGTTTATTTTTGTTACTTTTTTTAAGTTGGCCACACCAACCATCTACAACTGTAACTTAAACTTAAACAGACGTAAAATAAATGAGACGACACCGATTGTAAAATGCATGCTCTCTTCATCTCACGCTCTCTGGCTGTGTAAAGATTTGTAATCATGAAGTCAGTAAAGTTTTGTGTTTGTGTTCAAAAGTAAGAGGGGTATGTGTGTCTATATGCCTCAGGGATGGAAAACGCCGTACTATAGTACTTTTTTCAAAACTTTTTCACCCCGGCCAGTACCGTAGTACCCCCGCGAATGATTTAGTACCTTTTGTGTAGACATTTTTGAGTCGATATTAGATTTATGGTACAGTAGCTTTGAAAAAATATTATAATATTTTGAGAAAGTCTTTATCAACCTTATTAATAGTTTTTTACAAATATGGCAAAACAGATAAGTTCATGCGGGAAGAAAATCTCAATTTTGTAAAAGCCATAGGCAACAGAATTTTATTGAATTTCAAGAATGTTTTAGTCGAAAAAGAATGCGATTCTATATTATCGATTTTTTATTTCGGTAGAAAATTTTGGCAAAATTTTATTTCAGTAGAAAATTTTGGCAAAATTTTATTTCAATAGAAAATGTTGTAAAAATTTTATTTCTATAGGAAATTTTTGCAAAATTTATTTCTATAGAAAAATTTTTGTAAAATTTATTTCTATAGAAAAATTTTTGCAAAATTTTATTTCTATAGAAAATGTTTGAAAAATTTTATTTCTATAGAAAATTTTTGCAAAATTTTATTTCTATAAAAATTGTTTGCAAAATTTTATTTGTATAGAATATTTTGTCAAAATTTTATTTATATAAATAGAAAATTTTGTCAAAATTTTATTTTTATAGAAATTTTTTTCAAAAATTTATTTCTATAGAAAATTTTGTCAAAATTTTATTTTCTTTAAAATTCAGTCTAAAGGAGCTCTGGACAATAATCTTCCAGTGAAATTTTTGTTGAAATTTAGCAAAAAGTACCCTTTCGCTCAAAAACATACCTTTTTTGTACTTTCCTAAAAATTGTATTTTCCATCCCTGATATGCCTCAAAGACCAAACATCTTTAGATTTGTAGAGAAAAAAGGATAATTTAAAATTGTAATTACCATTTTGTGATGTTAATTTATATGTAAGAGACATATATGAGACGTTTTGTAGATAGTGGGGTAAAGCATACGTACACTCTAAAGGGCTCAACAGTTGTTAGTTTTCTAGACTTCGAAGGGGTATTCAAAAACGTCCATCCGAGTTGAATATTGAATGCATTGTCAACACTGATTACTGATCAAGCGATACTGAGACTAATAGGCGAACTGCTAACGAAGAGACGTAAGAGGAGTTTTATTAGCTCTTCTATGGAATGTTACTATAAACAACCTTCTAGATTCCTTAGAAAATTTTATCAGTTAATTTTCGGTGACATACGCAGATGATGTGGCTTTGGCAGGCAGAAGAAAATTCCCATCTACAATTAGAGATATTATACAGAGAGCCCTCCGGATGACTGAGACATGGGCAAAGGAGAATGGTCTAGGGATAAATCCTGCAAAGACAGAAATAGTCATTTACTACAAGACTTCAAACTTCCCACGGTTAAGCCCATTTCCATAGAGATATTTGAAGTGCCTTTGGTAAATCTGCAAAATACCTCGTAGTTTAATTGAACAGGGGACTGAGTTTCAAGCTTAACATTGATGAAAGGACAAAATACTTGTGCAAAAAGGCAATAGAGCAAATGTGGAGACTAAAATCGAAAATTGTGGGCTGGCTGTATACGGCGGTGTTCAGACAAATAATGCTATATGGTTTTGAGGTCTGGTAGCTGGCATTTCAGCAACCGACAAGTTTCGATAAAGTTCAGCGAATTGTGTGCTTATTCATATCAGACGCATTCAGTAGGACAGGAACAGATTCCCTTAATGTCATGCTGTATCTATTACCTTTAGACATATTAGCCAAACAGTCAGCAGCAAAAACGGCTGTACGGTTGCGCGTGCTATCGCTGTGATAGGAAAGAATGCACTGTAACAGTTCGATCCTCAAAGTAGTGCCATATGGCGACGCCGTACGAAATTTGAAACCATAATTCCCAACGGTGAGGCATGTTGTACCCAGACTCCGGAGAATAAAAGTTATATAGATTTCTATACTGATGGCTCCAAATTCAAAGGCGTCAATATATTCAGAAGACCTGGAACATTACCAAATCACTGTCGTGTTTTTCAGGCTGAAATATTTGCAATAGAAGAGGTGGCAAATTGGCCATAGACTGCATAGAATATCTCAATTTTATTTCTATACAAAATTTTGTCACAGTTTTATTTCTATAGAAAATTTTTTCTAAATTTTATTTCTATAGACAATTTTGTCAAAATTTTATTTCTATCGAAAATTTTGTCAAACTTTTATTCCTATAGAAAATTTTGTCAAAATTTTAGTTCTATGAAAAATTTTGTCAAAATTTTATTTCTATGAAAAATTTTGTCAAAATTTTATTTTTAATGAAAATTTTGTCAAAATTTTATTGCTATAGAATATTTTGTCAAAATTTTATTTCTCTATAAACTTTGGTCAAAATTTTATTTATATAGAAAATTTTGTCAAAATTTTATTTTTATAGAAAATTTTGTCAAAATTTTATTTCTATAGAAAATTTTGTATCAATTTTGTTACTATTAAAACTTTTGTCAACAATTTATTCCTATAGAAAATTTTTGCAAAATTTTATTTTTATAGAAAATTTTGTCAAAATTTTATTTCTACAGAAAATTTTGTCAAAATTTCTTTCTATAGAAAATTTTGTCAAAATTTCTTTCTATAGAAAATTTTGTCAAAAATTTATTTCTAAGAAAATGTTGTCAAAATTTTATTTCTAAGAAAATGTTGTCAAAATTTTATTTATATAAAAAATTTTGTCAAAATTTTATTTCTTTGGAAAATTTTACAAACTTTTATTTTTTAGACAGACTTTTTAAAATTTTATTTTGTCGAAATTTTGTTTCTATAGAAAACCTTGCAAAGGTTTATTTCTATTGAAAAATTTTTGAAAATTTTATTTCTAAAGAAAATTTTTTAAAAATTTTATTTCTATATAAAATTTTGTGAAAATTTTATTTCTATAGAAAATTATATCAAAATATTATTTCTATGGAAAATTTTGTCAAAATTTTATTTCTATCGAAAATTTTGTGAAAATTTTATTTCTATAGAATATTTTGTCAAAATTTTATTACCATAGAAAATTTTGTTATAATTTTATTGTTATAGAAAATTTTCTCAAAATTTTATATCTTTTGAAAATTTTGTCAAAATTTTATTTCTATAGAAAAATTTTGTCAAAATTTTATTTCTATAGAAAATTTTGTCAAAATTATATTCCTGTAGAAAATTTTGTGAAAACTTTATTCCTATAAAAAATTATATCAAAATATTATTTCTATGGAAAATTTTGTCAAAATTTTATTTCTATCGAAAATTTTGTGAAAATTTTATTTCCATAGAAAATTTTGTCAAAATGTTATTCCTATAGAAATTTTTGTCATAATTTTATTTCTATAGAAAATTTTCTCAAAATTTTATTTCTATAGAATATGTTGTCAAAATTTTATTTCTATAGAAAAATTTGTCAAAATTTTATTTTTATAGAAAATTTTGTCAAAATTTTATTTCTATAGAAAATTTTGTCCAAATTTTATTCCTATAAAACTTTTGTCCACAATTTATTCCTATAGAACATTTTTTTTAAATTTTATTTCTATAGAAAATTTTGTCAAAATTTTTTTTCTATAGAAAATATTGTCAAAAATTTATTTCTATAGAAAATGTTGTCCAAAATTTATTCCTATAGAAAATTTTGTCAAAATTTTATTTATATAAAAAATTTTGTCAAAATTTTACTTCTTTGGAAAATTTTGCTAACTTTTATTTTTTAGACATATTTTCTAAAATTTTATTTCTATGGAAAATTGTGTCAACATTTTGTTTCTATAGAAAACCTTGTCAAAAGTTTATTTTATATTGAAATTTTATTTCTATACAAAATAATATCAAAATATTATTTCTATGGAAAATTTTGTCAAAATTTTATTTCTATGGAAAATTTTGTCAAATGTTATTTCAACGGAAAATTTTGTGAAAATTTCAAAGTTGTATTGCTATAGAATATTTTCGCAAAGTTTTATTTCTATAGAAAATTTTGTCAAAATTTTATTCCTACAGAAAATTCTGTCAAAATTTTATTTTTATAGAAAGAACATTTTGTTAAGATTTTATTTCTATGAAAAATTTTATCAAAAATTTATTTTTATAGAAAATTTTATCAACATTTTATTTCTTTAGAAAATATTGTCAATTTGTTTTTTCTATAGAAGATTTTGTCAAAATTTTATTTCTATAGAAAATTTCGTCATAATTTTATTTCTATAGAAAATTTTCTCAAAATTTTATTTCTATAGAATATTTTGTCAAAATATAAAATATATATATCTGGCTTTTCGGAAAGACTGTGCAAGTCCAATTTGTATGACAAAAAGAAATATCAGCTCGCGTTAAAAACTACGAAAACAGTAAATGGATTATTTAGTAAAACTAAAACTAAAATCAACAAGTATATACAGCACTAAGTTCGGCCGGGCCGAATCTTAAATACCCACCACCATGAACCAAATATTAGGGTTTTCTTTGAAATTTCAGGTTTTACAAGAATCATTTTTGTTTGAGTTTTAGAGGAATCATTAACATCTCTTGTAAGTGTGCAAGAAAATTATAAAATAACGTCATGATTTGAAATCTTAAATCTG
Organism: Haematobia irritans; assembly: GCF_050003625.1. Lineage (NCBI taxonomy): Eukaryota > Metazoa > Arthropoda > Insecta > Diptera > Muscidae > Haematobia > Haematobia irritans. The sequence goes on along the minus strand of NC_134399.1, from coordinate 22,383,716 downwards.
TAGAAGTAAAATCTGGAAATTTTACACTGAGTTTCAAGCAATTTTCATGATCAGTGCGCCTTGTACACCCTCAAGAAGTGAAGTCGGTCTATATGGAGGCATTACCAAATGGACCGATAAAAACTTAATCCGATACACGTTTTTGTGAGTCTAAAATACCAGAATATTTACAATTTCAGGCAAATCATATAAAAACTACGGTTTCTAGAAACCCAAGGAGTTAAATCGGGAGATCGTTCTTATGGGGGCTATACTAAAATATGGACCGATACTCACCGTTTTCGGCACACCTCTTTATGACCCGAAATAGGATAAAAACTTCGGATTCTAGAAGCCCAAGAAGTAAAATCGGGAAATCGGTCTATATGGGGGCTATACCAAAATATGGACCGATACTCACCATTTTCGGCACACCTCTTTATGGTCCTAAAATACCTCTAGATTTCCAATTTCAGACAAATTGGATAAAAACTACGGTTTCTATAAGCCCAAGACCCCATATCGGGAGGTCGTTTTATATGGGGACCATACCAACACATGGACCGATACTCACAATTTTTGGCACACGTATTTATGGTCCTACAATACCTCTAGATTTCCAATTTCAGGTAAATTGAATAAAAACTGCGGTTTCTATAAGCCCAAGAAGTAAAATCGGGAGATCGATCTATATGGGGGATATACCAAAACATGGACCGATACTCACCATTTTTGGCACACCTCTTTATGGTCATAAAATACCTCTAGATTTCAAATTTCAGTCAAATTGGATAAAAACTTCGATTTCTATAAGCCCAAGACCCTAAATCGGGAGGTCGGTTTATATGGGGACTATATCAAAACCTGGACCGATATAGCCCATCTTCGAACTTGACCTGCCTGCAGACAAAAGACGAGTTTGTGCAAAATTTCAGCACGATTGCTTCATTATTGAAGACTGTAGCGTGATTACAACAGACAGACAGACAGACAGACGGACAGACGGGCAGACGGACAGACGGACATCGTTATATCGTCTTAGAATTTCTCCCTGATCATGAATATATATACTTTATATAGTCGGAAATTGATATTTCGATGTGTTACAAACGGAATGACAAACTTATTATACCCCCGTCACCACTCTATGGTGGTGGGTATAAAAATGACGATAAAAGCAATGTAATTTATAAGATTAATTGTAAAGGTGACAAATCCAATTTATGTAAAAAGACATATATTGGTACTACAATGACAAAACTGAAAACTAGATTATCTTCTCACAAATCGGATATTAAAACCACTGAAAAACCCATGGAGCAAAAAACAGCGATTGCGGCCCACTGTGCGCTGACAGGTCACATGCCAAGCTTAGAAGACGTAAAAATTCTAGACCACGAAAACAACTACAGACGCAGATTTACTCTTGAAATGTTGCACATTATTAACACTCCACCTGACGAGAGAATGAATTACAAGAAAGACATTGAGAACTGTGCTCGAATATATAGACATACAATACAAAAACATAAGACAAATTTAGATTCAGTGTAAAACAGAGGGTAAAGCTGTGCACACCAGAATAAATGTAAATGGTAATAGTAGTTAAATAATTTATTGTTTGGTTCTGTTTGTTCGTGATTTTTGTAATCAAATTTAAAAATTTCTGTTTTTTGTTTCACTTCAGCCTTGAAAACAGTTTTGACGAAGTCAACCGAAATATTGGAAATAAAATTTAAATAAAAACATCAATCCTATGTTTTTTAATCGACCTATAGCCGAAACTATGATAAGTATTGCTTAAAAATAAAATTTTATTTCTATAGAAAAATTTGTCAAAATTTTATTTCTATAGAAAATTTTATCAAAATTTTATTTCTATAGAAAATTTTGTGAAAATTTTATTCCTATAGAAAATTATATCAAAATATTATTTCTATGGAAAATTTTCTCAAAATTTTATTTCTATAGAAAATTTTGTCAAAATTTTATTTCTACAGAAATTTTTGTCATAATTTTATTTCTATAGAAATTTTTGTCATAATTTTATTTCTATAGAAAATTTTGTCAAAATTTTATTTCTATAGAAAATTTTGTCAAAATTTTATTTCCATAGAAAAAGTTGTCAAAATTTTATTTCTATAGAAAATTTTGTGAAAATTTTATTTCTATTGACAATTTTATCAAGTACCTTTTAGTTGGATAGTAATATTCGGCAAAATCTAACGAAGCATCATGAAGTCTAACAATCTACCAAACAGAAAAAAATCTACCATTTTTGGTAAAATTCTACCAACTGTAGCAACCGTGAGTGCGAAGAGGATAAGTTTGCAAGGCTAGGAACGACCATACATATTCCAGCGGAACTAAAAACCGTTGGTGTGCCTCTGGCGACCTGTTAGTTCATACTGCCTGAGAAGGCTGTTATGAAGGCGAAGGTCCTACCACCGCCCATAGCACCGGAGGAAAGGGACCTTCTACGGCAGACTAAGGTAGCTTTGGCTCAACTAAGATCAGGAATGTGCCTGAACTGCTATTTATCAGTGATTGATAGCAGCGTAGTTGACGTGTGTCCCATCTGCAACCAAGCGCCACAAGGGTCATATTTTCGTTTGCCCAGCTAAACCTGCCCGACTCACCACCAGACCACTCTGAACACATCCATCCACATAACATACCAATGAGCTGCGAATGAGTTAGCAAGGCTAGGAACTACCAGGGCAACTAGAATCTCTTGGTATGCCTCTGGCGTGAAAAGGCTGTTATGATGGCGAATGTCCGATGGGAGAAATGCAAGGGTTGCCACGAAACCAAGCAAATGAGGCCCCATCTAAACTTAAGACGCACACTTGATTCGCTAGTTTTTCACTCCTGATATCTGCTAGTCACAAAACCATTTAACCTATTTTTGGATATTTCCCATGAAATTTCTCTTACACTTTTACTTCGTCCATTACTACGAAAATTCATAGACAAAATTGTCTGAGAGTCACTTTAAATTTCCCTATAAATATAACCCAAAAGAAATAAAACAATGACTTTAAAAGATTTCTCTGTAATGCTTTGCAGGATACCAAACAAGACCTTAGCAAAATTGCACACAAACCTACATCAATCCTTATGCAAAAAGAAGGATTTTAGTGTAACAAAGAGTTAAGCAAACAATCCATTGAAAATTGTTCTTTGGATGCATGATGACACCTTAAACCATGTCCTGTTTTCCGGTACATGAACAAATGAAATGCAATGACAAAAGCGTGAAAGGGCCATAGAAGAAAACGTCACCCAAAAAATGGTACCAATGGTAAAATGGTAGAGGAATGCCTTCTATTACACCAGAATTGTTGTCGCATAGCAAGGATATAGAAGGGCTAACTTGATGACGAGGTGATGTAAGTAAATGTTGACATCTTAAGTGTTTCTTGTCTAATGGAAAACTATCAGTCTTCGGTAAACCAGGATATTTATCAAAAGCTCAATGGCAGTACGTACGAGGATATATATAAAATCCATAGGAAAGTAAAATTTATGTAAAGTGAAATTTTTCTGAAGTGAACACCCACCATTCTTTAAAAATAAAAGTCTGACAAAGGGGAGGTCTCCATCGCCGACCCGATATCGAATTGCCAGGTACTCTATATTAATTTCTTAACCTCAATCACATTTCCTGTGGATTCCAAGTAAATCGGATAAATTTAGGGTTTTCACCTTTATTTAAGAAATAGGGCAAAGAGGAGGCTTCCCGAATCTGACCAAATAGAGTAACTGGTTTTTGTCTCGATACCAACCCCCATAATTCCTGAAAATATCAAGGAAATCGCAATATTTGTTTCAATGTCTGTATACCTTATTAAGGTACCCTATTTTAAGCACGTGGTCACTCTCTACGTTCCCTGAAATTTTTAAGTGAATTGCTTTAACCTTTTCACCCATTTTCACCTTTCGAACAGTTAGTTTGAAAAGAGGTTTCAGGTTGCCCTCTTTCATTTCGGCTGACATAAACCGAAGCCAGTATTCGGCTTGTTGTGCACTCGAACTTCTTCTTTCCATCGTACCCTTCTCTTATTTCAGAAAATCTATTAATTGGTTTCCAGTTCCAGTTTCCACGCTGGGGCAAATCCCAAAACACCTCTGCACCGATAGGGTTAAGTTTTTGCCTAATAAAGGTAGGGCATTGACAAAGCTAGTGACTGAAGGTCTGAAGATCCTCTGCTGCTCCAATTTGGCACAGATGTGATTTCAATTTTAGGCGCCCTGTCATTATTCCCAAAGTTTTCCTGACTGTTTTCCTACTCTCCTTGCGTAGTTCTCCAGTCTTTTCCTTATATGGGCCACCCATTTGTCCACATCTCTTTATGTGTATCCCGTGCGCATTGATCCAACTCGGCTCACTTTGCCTCTATTGGCTTTGCGTTCTCTAAGTTCACTTCCCTATGGATCCTAGGTCTTATCGATGTTTATTCGTCTTTATGTTTCCGGACAGGGTAGTGACAACGGTAGTGTTCCAAGGTCTCATCATTCTCAAAACACGTTCTACTTACATCATCCTTTGCTGTTCATACTCGGCACTGGTGTACTTCCTATAATTTACAAAATTTGAAGAAAATTTTACAAAAAATCTACCAAATTTACAACAGCCCTATTTTGAAGAAAATTTATCATTTGTATAAAAAATTTTGCCAAAATTTTAGTTCTATAGAATATTTTGTCTAAACTTTATTTCTACAAAATTTTCTCAAAGTTTAATTTCTATAGAATATTTTCTCAAAATGTTATTTCTATACAAAATTTTGTCAAAATTTTATTTCTATAGAATATTTTCTCAAAATGTTATTAATATATAGAAAATTTTGACAAAATTTGCTTTCTATAGAAAATTTTGTCAACATTTTATTTCCATAGAAAATTTTGTCAAAATTTTATTTCAATAGAAAAATTTCTCAAAATTTTTTTTCCTATGGAAAATTTGCTCAAAATTTTATTTCTATAGAAAATTTTGTCCAAATTTTCTTTTTATAGAAAATTTTGCAAAATCTTACTTTAATAGAAGATTTAGCAAAATTTAATTTCTATAGCAAATTTTCGCAAAATTCAATTTCTATAGAAAATTTTCTCAAAATCTTATTTCTATAGAACAGTTTGTCAAAATTTTATTTCTATAGAGTATATTGTCAAAATTTTATTTCTATAGAAAATTTTGTCAAAAATTTTTTGCTATAGAAAATTTTGCCAAAATTTAATTTCTATCTCTATTTTCTAAAAATTTTATTTCTATAGAAAATTTTGTCAGAATCTTATTTTTATAGAAGATGTAGCAAAATCTAATTTCTATAGAAAATTTTCTCAAAATTTTAGTTCTATAGAAAACTTTGTCAAAATTTAATTTCTATAGCAAATTTTCTCAAAATTTAATTTCCATAGAAAATTTTCTTTCTATAGAAAATATTGTCAAAATTTCATTTTATTGTCAAAATTTTATTTGTATAGAAAACCTTCTCAACATTTGTTTCCTATGGAAAATTTGCTCAAAATTTTTTTCCTATAGAAAATTTTGTCCAAATTTTCTTTTTATAGAAAATGTTGCAAAATCTTACTTTTATAGAAGATTTAGCAAAATTTAATTTCTATAGCAAATTTTCGCAAAATTCAATTTCTATAGAAAATTTTCTCAAAATCTTATTTCTATAGAACAGTTTGTCAAAATTTTATTTCTATAGAAAATTTTTTCAAATTTTTTTTGCTATAGAAAATTTTGTCAAAATTTAATTTCTATCTCTATTTTCTAATAATTTTATTTCTATAGAAAATTTTGTCAGAATCTTATTTTTATAGAAGATTTAGCAAAATTTAATTTCTATAGAAAATTTTCTCAAAATTTTAGTTCTATAGAAAATTTTCTATAGAACAATTTGTCAAAATTTTATTTCTATAGAGTATATTGTCATAATTTTATTTCTATAGAAAATTTTGTCAAAATTTTTTTGCTATAGAAAATATTTTGTCAAAAAATTTTTCTATAGAAAATTTTGTCAAAATTTTATTTCTATAGAAAATTTAGTCAACATTTTATTTCTATAGAATATTCTCTCAAAATTCTATTTCCATAGAAAATTTTCTCAAAATGTTATTTCCATAGAAAATTTTCTCAAAATTTTTGTTCTATAGAAAACTTTGTCCAAATTTAATTTTATTGTCAAAATTTTATTTGTATAGAAAACCTTCTCAACATTTGTTTCTTATGGAAAATTTGCTCAAAATTTTTTTCCTATAGAAAATGTTGTCCAAATTTTCATTTTATAGAAAATTTTGCCAAAATTGTATTTTTTTGAAGTTTTTTTAAAAATTTAATTTCTATAGAAAATTTTCTCAAAATTTAATTTCTATAGAAAATTTTCCCAAAATTTTTTCTATAGAAAATTTTGTCAAAACTTTATTTCTGTAGAAAATTTTTTCCAAATTTTCTTTTTATAGAAGATTTAGCAAAATTTAATTTCTATAGCAAGTTTTCTCAAAATTTAATTTCTATAACAAATTTTCTATAGAACAGTTTGTCAAATTTTTTTTTTCCATAGACTATATTGTCAAAATTTTTTTTCTATAGAAAATATTGTCAAAATTCCTTTGCTATAGAAAATTTTGTCAAAATTTAATTTCTATTTCTTTTTTCTAAAAATTTTATTTGTATAGAAAATTTTGGCAACTTTTTATTTCTATAGAACATTTTCTCAATATTTTATTTCTATAGAAAATTTTCTCAGAATTTTTGTTCCATAGAAAACTTTGCCAAAATTTAATTTCTATAGAAAATTTTGTCAAAATTTTATTTCTATAGAAAATTTTGTCAAAAATTTTATTTTTATAGAATATTTTGTCAAAAATTTATTTCTATAGAAAATTTTCTCAAAATTTTATTTCTGTAGAAAATTATTATAGAAAAACTGTCTCAAAAGTTTTTGTTTATAAAAAATTGTGTCAAAATTTTTATTTCTATAGAAAATTTTCGCAAAATGTTATTTCTATAGAAAATTGTGTCAAAGTTTTATGTCTATAGAACATTTTTTAAAAAATTTATTTCATTAGAAAATGTTGTCAAAATTTTATTTGTATAGAAAACTTTCTCAAAATTTGTTTCCTATGGAAAATTTGCTCAAAATTTTTTTCTATAGAAAATTTTGTCCAAATTTTCATTTTATATAAAATTTTTCCAAAATTTTGTTTTTGAAGTTTTTTTAAAAATTTAATTTCTATAGAAAATTTTCTCAAAATTTAATTTCTATAGAAAATTTTCCCAAAATTTTTTTCTCTAGAAAAATTTGTCAAAATTTTATTTCTGTAGAAAATTTTGTCCAAATTTTCTTTTTATAGAAGATTTAGCAAAATTTAATTTCTATACAAATTTTCTCAAAATTTAATTTCTATAACAAATTTTTTATAGAACAGTTTGTCAATTTTTTTTTCTATAGAGTATATTGTCAAAATTTTATTTCTATAGAAAATTTTGTCAAAATTCCTTTGCTATAGAAAATTTTGTCAAAATTTAATTTCTATTTCTTTTTTCTAAAAATTTTATTTCTATAGAAAATTTTGTCAAAATTTTATTTCTATAGAAAATTGTGTCAACTTTTTATTTCTATAGAATATTTTCTCAATATTTTATTTCTATAGAAAATTTTCTCAAAATTTTTGTTCTATAGAAAACTTTGCCAAAATTTAATTTCTATAGAAAATTTTGTCAAAATTTTATTTCTATAGACAATTTTGTCAAAATTTTATTTTTATAGTAATTTTTGTCAAAATTTTATTTCTATAGAAAATTTGGCAAAATTTTATTTCTATAGAATATTTTGTCAAAAATTTGTTTCTATAGAAAATTTTCTGAAAATGTTGTTTATATAGAAAATTTTCTCAAAATATTATTTCTATAGCAAATTTTCTCAAAATATAGTTTCTATATAAAATGTTCTCAAAATTTTTTTTCTATATAAAATGTTCTCAAAAATTTATTTCTGTAGAAAATTATTATAGAAAAACTTTCTCAAAAGTTTTTGTTTATAGAAAATTGTGTCAAAATTTTTATTTCTATAGAAAATTTTCGCAAATTCTTATTTCTATAGAAAATTGGGTCAAAGCTTTTTGTCTATAGAACATTTTTTAAAAAATTTATTTCATTAGAAAATGTTGTCAAATTTTTATTTCTATAGAAAATTTTATTTCTATAAAATTTGAAGTACTTCTTAGTTGGAGAGTAGTATTAATCAAAATCGACCAAAACATCAATGATTCTACAAATAGAATCTACATTTTTTTGTAGAATTCTACTTCTCGAAAAAAACAAAAATTAATAAAGAAATTATCTTAGGGGCTAGATTATTATTACGCTGTGGTTCATTCTTACTATTTTTCGGAAATGTTCTTCTGATTTTCTTAGCACTGAACTTATTGTATGTCATTTAAATTTTACCGGCATTTTGTTTTTTTTTTTTTTTTGCTGTGTAATTTTGAAACCTTGTATACTGAAATAAATTACGTGATAAATCAATATTTTTATATATTTCACACAAAATTACTAACTTTTTAACTTTGTATAGCGAGAATATAATAATAAATTCTTTGCTAAATATTTTTTACATTTTTCAATTTAACGCACGATATCACATTAGAGCATTTCGCATTATGTGAAATGTTTTAATTGCTTTAGCATACTTTAAGGCTCTTCCATATTTATGGCACAAGATTGTGAATCTCTATACCAGCCAGAGCCCCGCTGTTTGTTTATTCTGTTATCTATCCATGTTGGCTAACATAATTTCGTTTCTCTTGCTCTCTTTTTTTCTTCGTCATTCAGTCTCTTTGTTTTTATGGTACATTTCTATAGATTATAGTCATTATTTTGTTTTAATTTTACGCTTTGCTTAGTGTCGAAAATTGTATTTGCTTGGAATATTTATACCCATATTTCTTTGGTACACAATGGGGAGTATTTCGTAACAATCTAAACTTAGGTTAGTTGTAGTGGCAGCCCGTTATTTTAGGATTACTTAGTCTATCCAATCCATGGTAATACCACTTGAGGTGAACTTCTCTCTTAGGAGTGTTGTCATTATGGAGGCCAATTAATTCTCAGAGGAATAAAAAATGCTGATAAATCCTTCAGAGGAATTTAATATGGCAATAAATCAATTCATTTTATGTTTCCCCACTGTATGGTCTAAAACTATTTCACTCAACGGCATCTAGTAGAATTGCGGCATAAACTTCAACACTGCGTAACATCATAAAACCACTAAAGCAAAGTTGAAAAACCACATGTGCCATTGCATTGGTTTAAATAACATCGTTGAGTTTCCAATTCACCTAGTCATAGTCACTAATAGTTTGGCTTTTTGGTGTAAAGCCAGTAAATGTCCTAGTGTCAATCTAGGAAAAAGAGAGTGGATATGAACAGAGAGAAAATTACATGAATTACCGTATTATTGGAAGATTTGTTGGCTTAACGCTTGCTGGCTTACGATTGCCACAATTGGCAGAATTCTACCAAAAATGGTAGATTTTTTACTGTTTTGTAGATTGGTAGCATTCTTGGTTTCGATTTTGCAAAATATTCCACTCCAACTAGGAGTATTTTACAAATTTTATAGAAATTAAATTTGACCAACTTATCACTAGAAATAAAATTTTGACAAAATATTCTATAGAAATAAAATTTTGACAAAATTTTCTATAGTATTAAAATTTTGAGAAAATTTGCTATACAAAATAATTTTGAGAAATTTTTGACAAAAATAAAGGGTGGTTAAAATTTCAAGGGCCGATGTTGATTTTGAATAAAACACAAACTATTTAGGAAATTATTGTAATTTTATTTTATTATGATGTATTGGTATTATTCAATTATGTATGGAACAAAATATCGGCAAAATGGGCACCGCGACCTCGGTGGCACACCTTCATCCGATGGTCCAAATTTTCGATGACGTTGAGGCATAATGTAGGTTCTATGCCGTTAATGTGCCGAATTATCTCATCCTTTAGCTCTTGAATTGTTGCAGGCTTATCGACGTACACTTTTTCTTTCAAATAACCCCAAAGAAAAAAGTCCAATGGTGTCAAATCACATGATCTTGGCCAATTGACATCGCCATTACGTGAGATAACACGGTCATTGAATTTGTTGCGCAAAAGAGCCATTGTTTCGTTAGCTGTGTGGCAAGTGGCACCGTCCTGCTGAAACCACATAGCGTCCACATCCATATCTTCCAATTCGGCCCATAAAAAGTTCGTTATCATCTCACGATAGCAAACACCATTAACAGTAACTGCCTGACCGCTACCCCATAAACTCTTTGTGGGTGCATTGGTTTTTCGATAATCACTCTTGGACTCTCATTCGCCCAAATGCGGCAATTCTTTTTATTGACGAATCCACTGAGGTGAAAATGTGCCTCATCACTGAAGATGATTTTATTCGAAAATTGATCATCCACTGTTGCCATTTCTTGGAACCATTTAACACGTTGTTCGATTGTGTATCTCTCCATGGTTCAAATTGAGTAAGTCTGAAATAGAGAAATGTCAAATAAAATTCGGAAAAAACTTGGTGTTTAGGTGTGGTTCACATTCAACATCGGCCCTTACAATTTAACCATCCTTTATCTATAGAAATAAAATTTTCTATAGAAAAAAATTTTTTGAGAAAATTTTCTATAGAAATTAAATTTTGAGAAAATTTGTTAAGAAATTAAATTTTGACAAAATCTTGTACAAAAATAAAATATAGACAAAATTTTCTATGGAAAAAAAAAATTTGGACAACATTTGCTCTGGAAATAAAATTTTTACAAAATTTGCTGTAGAAATAAAATATTTACAAATTTTCTATAGAAATAAAATTTTGCCAAAATATTCTATAGAAATAAAATTTTGAAAAAATGTTCTATAGAAATAAAGTTTTGAGAAAATTTTCTATAGAAATTAAATTTTGAGAAAATTTGCTATAGAAATTACATTTTGACAAAATTTTCAATATATTAATAAAATTTTGACAAACTTTTCTATAGAAATAATATTTGAGAAAATATTCTATAGAAATTAAACTTTGAAAAAATTTTGTTTAGAAAAAAAATTGAGAAAATTGTGTATAGAAATAAAATTTTGAGAAAATTGTATATAGAAATAAAATTTTGACAAAATTTTCTATTGAAGTAAAATATTGACAAAATATTCTATAGAAATAAAATCTTGACAAAATATTCTATAGTAATAAAATTTTGACAAAATTTTCTATAGAAATAAAATTGGACCAAGAAACACAATTTTGACAAAATTTTCTATAGAAATAAAATTTTGATAAAATTGTCACAAAATTTCCTATAGAACTAAAATTTTGACAAAATTTGCTGTAGAAATAAAATGTTTACAAAATTTGCTGTAGAAATAAAATTTTTACAAATTTTCTATAGGAATAAAATTTTGCCAAAATATTCTATAGAAATAAAATATTGACAAAATTTTCTATAGAAATAAAGTTTTGAGAAAATTTTCTATAGAAATTAAATTTTGAGATAAATTGCTATAGAAATTACATTTTGACAAAATTTTCAATATATTAATAAAATTTTGACAAAATATTTTAAAGAAATAAAATTTGAAAATTTTGTATAGAACTAAAATTTTGACAAAATTGTCTATAGAAATAAAATTTTGACAAATTTTTCTATAAAAGTAAAATTTTGACAAAATATTCTATAGAAATAAAACCTTGACAAAATTTTCTATAGAAATAAAATCTTGACAAAATTTTCTATATTAATAAAATTTTGACAAAATTTTCTATAGAAATAAAATTTGAGAAAATATTCTATAGAGAAAATTGAGAAAATTTTGTTTGGAAAAAAAATTGAGAAAATTTTATATAGAAATAAAATTTTGAGAAATTTGTATATAGAAATAAAATTTTGACAAAATTTTCTATAGAAGTAAAATTTTGACAAAATATTCTAAAGAAATAAAATCTTGACAAAATTTTCTATAGAAATAAAATCTTGACAAAATTTTCTATAGAAATAAAATTTTGACAAAATGTTCTATATAAATAAAATTTTCTATAGAAATAAAATTTTGACAAAATGTTCTATAGAAATAAAATTTTGACAAAATTTTCTTGAGAAATAGAATTTTGACAAAATTTTCTTTAGAAATAGAATTTTGACAAAATTTTCTATAGAAATAAAATTTTGACAAAATTTTCTATAGAAGTAAAATTTTGACAAAATTTTCTATAGAAGTAAAATTTTGACAAAAATTGCTGTAGAAATAAAATTTTTACAATATTTGCTGTAAAATAAATTTTTTAAAAATTTTCTATAGAACTACATTTTTAACAAATTTTCTATAGAAATAAAATGTTGACAAAATTGTCTATAGAAATACAATTTTGACAAAATTTTCTATAGAAGTAAAATTTTGACAAAATATTCTATAGAAATAAAATCTTGACAAAATTGTCTATAGAAATAAAATTTTGACAAAATTTTCTATAGAAGTAAAATTTTGACAAAATATTCTATAGAAATAAAATCTTGACAAAATTTTCTATAGAAATAAAATCTTGACAAAATTTTCTTTAGTAATAAAATTTTGACAAAATTTTCTATAGAAATAAAATTGGACTAAAAACACAACTTTGACAAAATTTTCTACAGAAATAAAATTTGGATAAAATTTTCTAAAGAAATAACTTTTCATAAAATTTCCTGTAGAAATAAAATTTTGACAAAATTTGCTGCAGAAATAAAATTTTTACAAAATTTGCTGTAAAAATAAAATTTTTACAAATTTTCTATAGAACTAAAATTTTTACAAATTTTTTATAGAACTAAAATTTTTACATAATTTACCATAGAAATAAAATGTTGACAAAATTTTCTATAGAAATACAATTTTTACAAAATTTTCTATAGGAATGAAATTTAACAAAATTTACTATAGAAATTAAATTTTGACATAATTTTCTATAGAAATAAAATGTTGACAAAATTTTCTATAGAAATAAAATTTTAACAAAATTTTCTGGAGGAATAAAATTTTGACAAAATTTTCTACAGAAATAAAATTTTGACAAAATTTTCTATAAAAGTAAAATTTTGAAAAAATATTCTATAGAAATAAAATTTTGAAAAAATGTTCTATAGAAATAAAGTTTTAAGAAAATTTTCTATAGAAATTAAATTTTGAGAACATTTGCTATAAAAATTACATTTTGCAAAATTTTCAATATATTAATAAAATTTTGACAAAATTTTCTATAGAAATAAAATTTGTGAAAATATTCTATAGAGAAAATTGAGAAAATTTTGTTTGGAAAAAAAATTGAGAAAATTTTATATAGAAATAAAATTTTGAGAAATTTGTATATAGAAATAAAATTTTGACAAAATTTTCTATAGAAGTAAAATTTTGACAAAATATTCTAAAGAAATAAAATCTTGACAAAATTTTCTATAGAAATAAAATCTTGACAAAATTTTCTATAGAAATAAAATTTTGACAAAATGTTCTATATAAATAAAATTTTCTATAGAAATAAAATTTTGACAAAATTTTCTTTAGAAATAGAATTTCGACAAAATTTTCTTTAGAAATAGAATTTTGACAAAATTTTCTATAGAAATAAAATTTTGACAAAATTTTCTATAGAAGTAAAATTTTGACAAAATTTTCTATAGAAGTAAAATTTTGACAAAATATTCTATAGAAATAAAATCTTGACAAAATTTTCTATAGAAATAAAATTGGACCAAGAAACACAATTTTGACAAAATTTTCTATAGAAATAAAATTTGGATAAAATTTTCTAAAGAAATAACTTTTCATAAAATTTCCTATAGAAATAAAATTTTGACAAAATTTGCTGTAGAAATAAAATTTTTACAAAATTTGCTGTAAAATAAAATGTTTAAAAATTTTCTATAGAACTACATTTTTAACAAATTTTCTATAGAAGTAAAATTTTGACAAAATATTCTATAGAAATAAAATCTTGACAAAATTTTCTATAGATGTAAAATTTTGACAAAATATTCTATAGAAATAAAATCTTGACAAAATTTTCTATAGAAATAAAATCTTGACAAAATTTTCTATAGTAATAAAATTTTGACAAAATTTTCTATAGAAATAAAATTGGACCAAGAAACACAATTTTGACAAAATTTTCTATAGAAATAAAATTTGGATAAAATTTTCTAAAGAAATAACTTTTCATAAAATTTCCTATAGAAATAAAATTTTGACAAAATTTGCTGTAGAAATAAAATTTTTACAAAATTTTCTATAGAAGTAAAATTTTGACAAAATATTCTATAGAAATAAAATCTTGACAAAATTTTCTATAGATGTAAAATTTTGACAAAATATTCTATAGAAATAAAATCTTGACAAAATTTTCTATAGAAATAAAATCTTGACAAAATTTTCTATAGTAATAAAATTTTGACAAAATTTTCTATACAAATAAAATTGGACCAAGAAACACAATTTTGACAAAATTTTCTATAGAAATAAAATTTGGATAAAATTTTCTAAAGAAATAACTTTTCATAAAATTTCCTGTAGAAATAAAATTTTGACAAAATTTGCTGTAGAAATAAAATTTTTACAAAATTTGCTGTAAAAATAAAATTTTTACAAATTTTCTATAGAACTAAAATTTTTAAAAATTTTCTATAGAACTAAAATTTTTACATAATTTTCCATAGAAATAAAATGTTGACAAAATTTTCTATAGAAATAAAATTTTGACAAAATTTTCTGGAGGAATAAAATTGTGACAAAATTTTCTATAGAAATAAAATTTTGACAAAATTTTCTATAGAAGTAAAATTTTAAAAAAATATTCTATAGAAATAAAATCTTGACTAAAAATTCTATAGAAATAAAATCTTGAAAAAAAATGTCTATAGAAATGCAATTTTGACAGAATTTCCTATAGAAATGAAATTTGACAAAATTTTTCTATAGAAAATAAAATTTAATATTAAAAATATTGACAAAATATTTTATAAATAAAAAATTCTGACATATCCCTTCATGATATCCCTTTCTTCGTGTAAGTGTATAAATAAAACCATTACTATAGGCGGCAGGCGAAACATTTTTGTCGCGACGACAAATACAATAAGTTTGTCGGCAAAAATTTACTCTTTTCTTGTTTCCGAGTATTTTGATGGTCAATATAGCATGCTTTTTCAATATTTAATAAATGAATTGAATAAAAAAATGTAATATCTGGTTTTTTGTTGAGTTATTTGAAGATAAAAGAGTGTCCACATGGCCAAGCAACAACAATGCCTAGTGGTGAATTAAAAAAATTGATAAGCAATGGCAACACTAAACCAAGGAATTAGAATAGATTTTAATTTGGCGACATGCCGTTAGCCGTCACGATTTTGGGCTTCCAATAAGAAATAACATACACATAAATAAGTGTTCGCCTACCGCCTATTGCTGTTCGATATAACCAAGGCCGTTTGTCTGTCAATTCAATAATGTTGCTATCGTCCTATAATTTGGCACAGATTCGTTTTCGTCTGCATGCATGTCAAAGACGTAGACGGTCCAGGTTTCGATATAGCCCCCATATAGACCGATCTCCCGATTTAATTTGTTGTGCTTATATACAACGTAATTTTCATTCGATTTCCATGAAATTAGAAATCTGCTATTTTAGGTCCATAAATGGATGTTACAAATATGTGGTATATCGGTCCATGTTTTAGTATAGCCCCCATATATACCGATCTGCCAATTTGACTTCTTAGGCTTCTACACACCGCAATATTTATCGGATTCGCCTGAATTTGGAAATCTAGAAGGATTTTAGATCCAAAAATATTTTTTCCAAAATGTTGAATATCAGTTTATAGACCTATCTCCCGATTTGATTTCTTGGGCTTCTTCAAAACGCAATATATATCGAATTGGAGATTTAGAGTAATTTTAGTTCCACAAATAGGTGTGTCAAATATGGTGTGTATATGTCCATGTTTTGGCATAACCCCATATAAACCAATCTCCCCATTTTTTTCTTGGACTTCTACATTTCGATTTGCCTCAACTTGTAAATCTATAGGAACTTTAACTCCACAATTAAATGTTCCGAACAGTGCGAACATCGATCCATGTTTTGGTGTAGCCCACATATAAACCGATGTCACGATTTGACTTCTTGGGTTTTAAATCATATGAATGTTTTATTTCATCGGATTTTAAGATTCCTCCAAAACTCAAATAAAAAATGGTTTTTGTAAATAAAAGATGTCATGTAGTCCCCGTGTAGACACTTTAAATGTATATAGTGTACAATTTGAAACGATATACTTGGGAGAGTATCTGTTTTCAAATCCTCCTGCAATTCTGTTAATTTTTCAAGTAACTCGTTACGACGTCTTTAGCGCATCATGCCTTAGAAACTTATATATAAATAGTAATTACTCTAAACTTTATTTGCCTCAAATTTTTCTATTTCGAAATGAACCATTAAAATCCAAAATCCACCCAGCTGTGGTTATAAATTCAGGTAATTTTAACATTTCAGTCGTTGGAATAGTAAGTGGAGCATAGAGAAACTGGAATACAAAATGATTAAGAAACAATTCCTCAAAAATACCGTTATTTACACAGAAAAAAATTTCACGAAAATTTTTCCAATTAAAATTTTAATTGAATTTTAAATAATATTCAATTAAATATTTAATTGATTCAACAAATTTTTTAATTGAAACAAAAATCAATCACAAAATTAATAGTATCAATTAATTTTTTAATTGATCTTCAATTAATTTTTTAATTGATTATCACGTATAAATAGGCGACCAATTTCTCGGCTTACCCCGTCCGTCACCATAAACGGGGTGCCTTCTAGTTTTCCGATGAAAGATTTGTCGGAAATGAACACGGCTTAACACATTTCCTTGCTTGTTCTCGGAACTTATAGTGGAACCAACACAACGGCTTACCTTTAGAATTGTTGCTTGACCGACTTCTCGATTTAGAACGGCTTCTGGAACCCGTGGTCATAGCTTCGATTTTCTTAGTCAATTCATCGATTTTCATTTCCAAATTTCGAATTTTGGATGATGAAGAACCTTCCGATGAGCTTGATGCAATAGCGTTGATGTCCCATGGCTCGGCTGTATCCGCAATTTTATCTGCCATTTGTGCCAATTTATTCAAAGATTCACTACTTACGGATAATATAACTTGGGTTTGTTTAGGTAAACGTTGCATCCATAGAGATTTGAGTACTTCTTCAGAAACTTTATTTGCAGCTAAAGATGACATTTCACGAAGTAAAGTTGATGGTTTCTTGTCGCCTATTTCAATTTCTCGGATCAACCTTTTTAATCGCTTTTCCTCCGAATCCATAAATCGTTCTTGTATGCTCCTCTTCAAAGTTTCATACATATTGGATTCTGGGGGATTTATTATTATGTCATTTACTTCTGACAGAATGCTAGCATCTATTGATCCAACGACGGTGTGAAACTTAGTGGGGTCTGCTACTATACCGGATGTGATAAACTGGCTTTCGACCTGCTTAAACCAAAGAGCAGGATTGCTACGCCAAAATGGAGGAATCTTGACTGACACTCTTGCAATTTCTTGGTGTCCAGCGTTCAAGGGATCATCGATAGGGTTTATGGACCTATTACCTTGTTCTGGAGATGGAGGATTCACTCCCGGTATAAGGACGTCTTGATGTGTTTCTCGGTTACCTTGATTTGGCATGGTAATGGAAGTTCTTTGTGGGCTATGGAACATAATCTTTTCGTCCTTTAGCAATGGATGAGCGTTCTCGGGCTTGTCGGGGTCACCAATTGAAGTATGTTTTGTTGTGAGAGAAATAAAACACAGGAATAAAAAAGGAAATTATTTAATATTTTATTTCACAACCGTTTCTTCAAATAAAATTTTTCGAATGCTCATTAACATTTTTATTTTCTATATCTCAGAATAAAAAGTCAATGGTAACTCAATTTGAAAAAATTATTTTTTAACAAGTAAAATTATTTTTAAGCAAAGTGAAAAAAAAAATCTGAGGTAACTTGATTTTAAAATTTAATTTTTTTAGCAAACAAAGTTAATTTTAATCGAAGTGAAAATGTTAGAGTGGGGTTGCTCCTACAACCACCACAATACTATCATTTCCGTGATTGAAGACATTTCAATTAAAAAATTAATTGGATCAATTAATTTCGTGATTGAATCAGAAAAATTTTTTTTTGTGTGTATTGAAATGTCCCATCAAATCCCCAAATCTCCCACTCAAAAAATGTGTCCTGATACACGCAACACAATCCCCAATTTGTGAGAAAATCCCCAGTACTGGCAAGCCAGGATATACAAGTGAGAAAAACAATACGAAAAACGGCACCCCCACCATCCACAATAAATCTTCAAAAAAATTTGCCGGTTTCTAAGATTGTTTTGCTCAGATAATTCGTCGGTCTTACAAAACACAATAAATATAATCATTCTCATAAGATTTCACATGGCTGCAGAGTCATAGAAAACATTATAATGTTAAAAGAAATGTGTATATGTTACATTTAAACAGCTAGAAATGTACAAATGTGTATAGACAATCCAATGGCCGGCATGTAAACAATACCTCTTCACAGATATATATGTGTAAACACCCATGCATACACACACACATACTCGCCAACTTATTACAGTCCTTAGCAGGGCTGCCAATTTTGCCGATTTATCGGCATTTTGACGATTTTTTACTCAAAAAATAGCTAATGCCGATTTTCCGATTTTTGCCCCAAAAATGACGATATTAGCTCGGTTCAAAAATTTTGACTAGAAGCAGTTCGTTTACACATGCAGAGCCAGCAAAAGAGAGAATACATTCGACAATAGTCAGATAGAGAAATGGCAAGTTTTTGTTAGAGATTTAATACACGTAGGAGCTATACCACATTTAAAATCTACAGTATTAGTATCACGGTTGCCACTCGTGCCAAAAATAATCCATCAAAATTTGAAGAAAATGTTATCAAAAATCTACCAAATTACAAAGATATCTTGAAGTTGTTGATCAAATGTTTATGGTTGGTATATACAAAAATGTTGTTTTATTCGAAAGAATAAATTTATAGAACATTTTGTTAAAATTCTATTTCTACAGAAAATGTTGTCAAAATTTTATTTCTATAAACAATTTCGGCAAAATTTTATTTCTATAGAAAATTTTGTTAAAATTTTATTTCTACAGAAAAGTTTGTAAAAATTTTATTTCTGTAGAAAATTATGTCAAAATTTTATTTCTATAGAAAATTTTGTTAAAATTTTATATCTACAGAAAAAGTTGTTAAAATTTTATTTCTAGAAAATTTCGTCAAAATTTTATTTCTATAGAAAATTTTGTAAAAATTGTATTTCTATAGAAAATTTTGTTAAAATTTTATTTCTATAGAAAAAGTTGTCAAAATTTTATTTCTATAGAAAATTTCGACAAAATTTTATTTCTGTAAAAAATTTTGTCAAAATTTTGTTTCAATTAAAAAATTTGTCAACATTTGATTTCTATAGAGAATTATGAAATTTTTTTTATTTCTATAGAAAACTTTCTCAAGCTTTTATATCTGTAGAACATTTTTGCACATTTTTATTTCTATAGAATATTCTCGCAAAAATTTTTTTTCTATAGAACATTTTTTGCAATTTTTTCTATAGTAAATTCTTGAACATTTTTTTCTATGAACATTTTATTTCTAAGAAAATTTTGCAAAATTTTATTTCTGAGAAAATAAAGATCTTTAATATTTACATATATGTTGCCCGATTTTCTAAAATTTCGCAATTTGCAAAAATTTTATTAAAATTTATTATTAAAAATAAAATTTTTGCAAATTGCGAAATTTTAGAAAATCGGACAACACATATGTAAATATTAAAGATCTTTATTTTTATTTTTAAATAAAATACTTACTGAGGTAAAAGTATATATAAAAAAATATTTTTTATATTATATTTTGAATTGCATAGCATTGCATAAAAATGTTGTTTTTTTATTTTATTTTTTTATACAAGACTGAATTCATTATCATTTTGTAGTTGAAATGCATAGTTGTGTTAATTTTCTGTTCTTTATATGACATAAATATTTTTGTTTTTAACAAAAAATTAGTTTGGTTTTAATATTATTAACATTGCAGATTTTTTGACGATTTTTAAAATGGAAGTGACGATTATGACGATTTTTTCGGAAAAAAGTGACGATTATTCTTGAAATTTTATTGGCAGCCCTGGTCCTTAGACATTTTTAAGCATTCATATGTAACAAGAGCAAAAATTCTTCCCTTATTTTTGCGGTTTTCTTTGCCGCCATAAAGCAATGCTGAGAGCACAACATTAGCTTAGAAATAGAAAAAAACACACGAGAGAGAGACAGACTAAAGAACCATAAAAGGTCTCTGCTTGATGATAATAATTCAAGACTACTACCACAAGGTTTGTCATGTTGCGGTAGGACAAGGCTGAATGCCAAAAATGCTTACATAAAAAGAGAAAACCGTAATAAGGAACTAACATCATAACAAAGATGGAGACACACGTTGTTGTTTAAATATAGCTTTAAGCTCTAGGAAAAGAAAAATTTAACAGTTTAGGGAACAGAATTTCAAAGATTTTTTTGGAAATGATGCTTTTAATAAACCAACACTGAAGTGGAGAATAAAAATAGCAGACAAAATTCTCAACAAAATGTATAGCACCTGTCTTTCATATGTTTGCAAACTGTTAATATATATTGAATAATTTATAAATAAACAACAAAAAATGTTTGGTTGAAAATATTTTACATTATTATGGTAAATTTAACAGAAGAACCCCCCTACAGAGGCTCTAATGTAGAAGACTAGTATATACATCAGTAAGTATATACAGCAGGAAGTTCGGTCAGGCCAAATCTTAAATACCCACCACCATGAATCAAATATAACAGTTCCCTTCGAAAACTCTTCGTCATGGCGTCCCTATGGTAAATGGATCAACCACAGAACCGGTACAGGACTAGTCCCTGGGGTGTATGGACTAGCCCCAGTTCTGGTCAAAACGTATGGAAGGGACCGGTCATTTCAACATGGGTTTGTCATTGACGGGGTAAATTTACATTTTAGGACGCGTCTTGAACTCATCCCAAAGGACACGTCCTGGGACAATTTAGCAGGAGCACCCCATAGACAGGTCCTCAGGAACCAGTCTCGGACAAACTCTTAGAAATCTGTTTCAATTTGGGCAACCCAATCGAACCCGAAATGAAAAAAAAAACTTTTGAAATATGTTGAACAATAGGTTATTCTGATAATTTTATTTCACTAAATGTGAAAATGCTTGATATTAAAATATTAATGGACCTAAGATTTTAATATCAAGCGAGTACGGATATAAAAAAATTATGACTATTTAAAAATTGCATCTAACTGGAGCCATCTAACTGGACCAGTTCTGTGATAGGTACGTCAGTGGCATTTTCCACCAATTTCCCATAGGGGTGTTACTTGATAATATATTGGGGGTTACTTGATAATGTATAGAATGGTAATATATAGAAATGATTAAATAACGCCTTGATTTGAATTCTAAAATCTTTGAGATTTGGAAATTTTACTTTCAGTTTCAAGAAACTTTCATGATCAGTGCACCTTCTATATCCTCAAGAAGTGAAATCGGTCTATATGGAGGCCTTACCAAATGGAGCGATAAAAACTAAATCCGTTACAATTTCAGGCAAATAGGATAAAACTACGGTTTATATAAGCCCAAGTAGTTAAATCGGGAAATCAGTATATATGGGTGCTATGCCAAAAATATGCACCGATACACAAAATTCAGAACATCTAGTTGTGGTTCTGAAAAACTTACAGAATTTAGACGCCAAATCGGAGGTTGGGTTTATAAGGGGGGATATATCAAAATCTATACCGATACACAATTTATTCGGAACACTTATTTATGGTCCTCAAAAACCTCTAGATTTCAAATTTCAAGCAAATTGAATAAAAACTACGGTTTCTAGAAGCTCAAGAAGTAAAATCGGGAGATCGGGCTATATGGGGGCTATAGCAAACCATAGAGCGATACACACCATATTCGACAAAACTGTTTGTGGTCCTTACATACCTTTAGATTTCTAATTTCAGGAAAATTGAATTGAAAATACGGTTTCTAAAAGCCCAAGAAGTAAAATCAGGAGATCGATCTATATGGGGGTTATACCAAAACATGGACCGGTACACACCATTTGCTACACATCTATTTTTGGTCCTAAAATACCTACTGACTTCCAATTTCAGAAAAATCGGATTGCAAATACGGTTTCTAGAAGCCCAAGAAGTAAAATTGGGAGATCGGTCTATATGGGGGCTACACCAAAATATGGACCGATAGGCACCATTTTTGGCACACTTATTTATAGTCCTAAAATACCTCTAGATTTCCAATTTCAGGCCAATCGAATAAAAACTACGGTTTCTAGAAACCCAAGAAATAGAATCGGGAGATCAGTTTATATGGGGACTATACCAATAGGATAGAAAATAAGGTTTCTAGAAACCCAAGACCTAAATCGGGGGATTGGTTTATATGGCGGCTATACCAAAACATGGATCGATACACCTCATTTTCGACACACCTATGTTTGGTCCTAAAATACCTATAGATTTCAAATTTCAGGAAAATCGGATTGCAAATACGGTTTCTAGAAACCCAAGAAGTAAAGTTGGGAGATCGGTCTATATGGGGGCTATACCAAAATATGGACCGATAGGCACCATTTTCGGCACACTTATTTATGGTCCTAAAATACCTCTAGATTTCCAATTTCTGGACAATCGAATAAAAACTACGGTTTCTAGAAACCCAAGAAATAGAATCGGGAGATCAGTTTATAGGGGGGCTGTACCAAACATGGATAGCCCATCTTCGAACTTGACCTGCTTGGAGACAAAAAACAAGTTTGTGCAAAAATTAAGCAAGATAGCTTTATTATTGAAGGCTGTAGCGTGATTACAACAGACATCCAGACAGACGGACATTGTTATATGGTCTATGAATTTAACCCTGACTAGGTTAGGTTAGGTTATGTGGTAGCCCGATGTATCAGGCTCACTTAGACTATTCAGTCCATTGTGATACTACAGTGGTGAAATTCTCTCTTATCACTGAGTGCTGCCCGATTCCATGTTAAGCTCAATGACAAGGGACCTCCTTTTTATAGCCGAGTCCGAACGGCGTTCCACATTCCAGTGAAACCACTTAGAGAAGCTTTGAAATCCTCAGAAATGTCACCAGCATTACTGAGGTGGGATAATCCACCGCTGAAAAACTTTTTGGTGTTCGGTCGTAGCAGGAATCGAACCCACAACCTTGTATATGCAAGGCGGGCATGCTAACCATTGCACCACGGTGGCTCCCATCCCTGACTAAGAATATATATACTTGGAAATCGATATTCAATGTGTTACAAACGGAATGATAAACTTATTATACCACCATCATCATTCTATGGTGGCCACTAACATTTCCCCATTTAATAGAGATGTTTTATACTTCCTTATACCATTGAAGTACACAAAAATAAAAGTTTGTGCATTACATCAATCCGATAGCTATATTGTAATCACAGTTGCCACTCGTGCCGGAAACAATCTACCAAAATTTTAAGAAAACTTTACAAAAATCTACGAAATATGTTAAAAAATCTTTCTTTTATCAAAATTTCAGTTCCTACTTCTGCTAAAAGGGAGAATTTACTGACAATGAACTTCGATAGTAGGACCTAACATGAAAATTAAAACTTTTAAAAGTATTGAATTTATTTATAAAGGGTGATACGGTCAAAATTTGGTCAATATAAACTTGACGTATTTCTTTCAATTTTGCATTTAAAACACCCCTCATTTTGAAGGTGTGTGTGTGTGTAGAATGTTGCTCCCATTTTGATTTTGGAATTCACTCTTCAGTTGTCAAAATGCCGTCCAAGCAAGAAGAGCAGCGTATCAAAATTTTCCTCGCGCATCGCGAAAATCCGAGCTACTCGCACGCAAAGCTGGCAAAATCGGTAAAAGTTTCCAAATCAACCGTTACAAATGTAATTAAAGTATTTGGGGAACGTTTGTCGACAGCCAGGAAGTCTGGATCGGGGGGAAATCGAAAACCGGAAGCCGCTGAGACGACAAAGAGAGTTGCCGGTAGTTTCAAGCGAAACCCTAACCTCTCTCTCCGCGATGCCGCAAATAAGCTGTGTGTATCATCAACAACCGTGCATCGAGCCAAAAAACGAACCGGACTATCGACTTACAAGAAGGTAGTGACTCCAAATCGCGATGATAAACAAAATACGACGGCCAAAGCGCGATCCCGGAGGCTGTACACGACGATGCTGACGAAGTTTGACTGCGTGGTAATGGACGACGAAACCTACGTCAAAGCCGACCACAAGCAGCTTCCGGGACAGGAGTTTTATACGGCAAAAGGACGGGGAAAGGTAGCAGATATTTTCAAGCATATAAAACTGTCAAAGTTCGCAAAGAAATATCTGGTTTGGCAAGCCATTTGTACCTGTGGCTTGAAAAGCAGCATTTTCATAGCTTCCGGGACTGTCAACCAAGAAATTTACGTGAAAGAGTGTTTGAATAAACGTCTGCTGCCTTTCCTGAAGAAACACGGTTGTTCCGTACTGTTTTGGCCGGATTTGGCATCTTGCCATTACGGTAAAAAGGCCATTGAGTGGAACGCCGCCAACAACGTGCAGGTGGTTCCCAAGGACAAGAACCATCCCAACACGCCAGAGCTCCGCCCAATTGAGAAATACTGGGCTACTGTGAAGCGGAAGCTAAAGAAGACCAAAAAAAAAAACTGCTAAGGACGAGCAGCAGTTCAAGGCAAACTGGCTTTCTGCGG
Organism: Haematobia irritans; assembly: GCF_050003625.1. Taxonomy (NCBI): domain Eukaryota; kingdom Metazoa; phylum Arthropoda; class Insecta; order Diptera; family Muscidae; genus Haematobia; species Haematobia irritans. The sequence goes on along the minus strand of NC_134399.1, from coordinate 22,358,765 downwards.
CGAAGAAGGTGGACAAGGTGGCTGTACAAAATCTGATGGCAGGTGTCAAGCGTGAGGCCCGGCAATTCGGATTTGGAAAAGCGAAAGCCTAACTGAATATTTTTCCAGAATTTTATACTAATTGAACTTGAAAAAGAAATTTAATTTGATTTCTTAAATAAACGATTTCACTGATTTACACGCGTTTTCCCTTGACCAAATTTTGACCGTATCACCCTGTATGAAAATTTCGTCAAAACATTTTTTCTATTGAATATGTTGCCAAAATTTTGTTTCTTTTCAAAATTTTATTTCTATAGAAAAAAATTATTTCTATAGAATTTTGTCAAAAATTTATTTCTATAGAACATTTTGCTAAAATTTTATTTTTATAGAAAGTTTTATCTAAACTTTATTCCTATAGAAAACTTTTTCTAAATTTTTATTCCTAAACGAAATATGTGAAGAGGAATATTTTGCAAAATCTACCAAAACATCAAGAATTCTCCAAATCTTCCATTTTTGGTAGAATTCTAGCAACTGTGAAAAATTTTCCCCATTGGGAATTTTGGATATTTTCGATACAAATTTAAGGAATGATTATTTCAATATCATGGGAACACATCAAAATATTAGTCTCAGAACCCATAAATTATATATATTTTCTTGGTCTATGGTATTATATAGTCGCTTTCGTCCGGTGTTCGATATTATGTTCTTGTTTTACATGCAAAAAATAACAGAGGTCAAATCCATTTAAGTAGTTATCATTCGAAATAAAATTATATTTCCCCTACTTTCATTCTGTTATTCTATTTAACAGCTATGTTATTGGTTGGAGAAAAATAATAGTGTTGTAAAGTAGTGAAATGTCTGTGGGAAATTCCTTTACATTATGCTCCCTTCTGTTATGGCATTCTATGCTCAGAAATTCCATTTAATAACAGTATTATGGTTGATTTTAAACTCGTGACCATATCCTAATGTAATCAGTAGTGCTCTGACAGTCAAAGAGTCTATGATGATGGTTCAGTTTATATATGTTGTCAGTGGAAGCTAAAACTGAATGTTCTTATGGAAAATACGTAGATTTGAAAGAGGCAGATTTTGAGGATTTTTCTATACGCAAAAAAAAAAAAAATAAATAAATAAGAACGTCCTTAAGTTTAAAAGCTACAAAGTTAATATGGAAGTCTCTTAGCATTGAATGCTGTCTGATTCTATATTATGGTTAATGAAAATCAATAATTTCAAGAAGTTTTAGATACTCTGACATATGTCAAGAATTATTATTTTGCTTATACCTTCCACCATAAGTTTGTCATTCCGATTGTAGCACATCGAAATATTGCTCTAAGACCCCATAAAGTATGTATATGCTGAGTCGTGGTGAAATTCTGAGTCGATCTAGCCATGTCCGTCCGTCTGTTGAAATTACGCTAACTTCCGAACGAAATAAGTTATCGAAACGAAACTTGGCACAAGTAGTTGTTATTGATATGGTTCGGATGGTATTGCAAATGGGTCATATGGACCACTTTTACGTATAGCCCTCATATATACCGACCGCCAGATTTGGCTTGCGTAGGCTCTTAGAAGTGCAAATTTCATCCGATCCCTGTGGTGTTAATATATGGTCCCTAACAACCATGCAAACATTTATCCATATCGGTCCATAATTATCTATAGCCCCATATAAACCGATCCAAGATTTGACCTCTATCAAAATGTGGTTCAATTTTTGCACGAGGTATTTTATTCTTGCTATAAGACAGTTTATTATACCCTGCGCCACACTGTGGAAAAGGGTATTATAAGTTAGTGCATATGTTTGCAACACCCAGAAGGAGACTAGATAGACACATGGTGTCTTTGGCAAAAATGCTCAGGGTGGGCTCCTGAGTCGATATAGCCATGTCCGTCTGTCCGTGAAGACATTTTTCTAATCAAAGTCTAGGTCGCAGTCCAATCGACTTCAAATTTGACACAAGTAGGTGTTTTGGCTCAGAATAGAACCCTATTGATTTTGGAAGAAATCGGTCTAGATTTAGATATATATCCCATATATATATTTCGCCCGAGACTTATATGGCTCCAGAAGCCAGAGTTTTACCCTAATTTGCTTAAAATTTTGCACAAGAAGAACAATTAGTACTATAGTCAAGTGTGCCTAATTTTATTGAAATCGGTTCAGATTTAGATATAGCTCCCATATATATCTTTCGCCCGATATGGACTAATACGGTCCCAGAAGCCAGAGTTTTACCCCAATTTGGCCAGAGTTTTACCCCAATTTGGAAATTTTGCACTAGGAGTACAATTAGTAGTGTGCCAAATTTTATTGAAATCGGTTCAGATTTAGATATAGCTCCCATATATATCGTTCGCCCGATTTACACTCATATGACCACAGTGGCCAATCTTTCACTTCGATTTAATTGAAATTTTGCCCAGGGTGTAGAATTACCATTGTAGCTATGCGTGCCAAATTTGGTTGAAATCGGTTCAGATTTAGATATAGTTTCCATATATATGTTTTTCTGATTTCGACAAAAATGGTAAAAATACCAACATTTTCCTTGTAAAATCGCCAATGTTTAGTCGAAAAGTTGTAAAAATGACTAATTTTCCTAAACTTCTAATACAATTATATCGAGCGATAAATCATAAATAAACTTTTGCGAAGTTTCCTTAGATTGCTTCAGATTTAAATGTTTCCCATATTTTTTTTACTAACAATGTGTTCCACCCTAGTGCATTAGCCGACTTACATTTTGAGTCTATAGATTTTGTAGAAGTCTGTAAAATTCTGTTCAGATCGAGTGATATTTAAATGTATGTATTTGGGACAAACCTTTATATATAGCCCCCAATACATTTGACGGATGTGATATGGTATCGAAAATTTAGATCTACAAAGTGGTGCAGGGTATAATATTGTCGGCCCCGCCCGACTTTAGACTTTCCTTACTTGTTTTCTTCTGTTTATATACTTGTGGTAATTAATTTCTCAGAAATTTCTTCCGACTTGAGTTACAATACGATCTAATATTTATCACTATTTGCCTGCTCCCCCTTCTCCTACATTAAAAGTTCATGGTTTATTGTTGCTCGACATTTATCTTTTCAATAAGCAGTAGTAATAGAGATTGACATTTTTCGCTGAAAAATTTACGGAAATTGTGAAATTGATTTTATATTTACCGGAGGGGTAAACTTACTTATTTTTTTCCATAATTCCACGAAAAGACAATTGAATAAATTATTGGGTTAGTAAAACGTGAAAATACCCTTTCCACTTTAGAAAAAGATTAATTTGTGTGTGTTTTTTTATATTCAAGTGTTGGGAAATTGTTAAAATTCTTTTTGTACAGAAAATTTTGTCAAAATTTCATATCTATAGATAAAATATTGGACAAAAATTTTATTTTTATCGAAAATTTAGTCAAAATTGTATTTCTATAGAAAATTTTGTCAAATTTTTATTTCTATAGAAATTTTGTTAAAATTTTATTTCTATATAAAATTTTGTGGAAAATTTTATTTCTATAACAAATTTTGTGCAAAATTTTATTTCTATAAAAATTTTTTTCAAAATTTTATTTCTGAGGGAAATTTTGTCAAAATTTTATTTCTAAAGACAATTTTCTCAAAATTTTATTTCTATAGAAAATTTTGTTAAAATTTTATTTCTATAGAAAAATTTGTCACAATTTTATTTCTATAGAAAATTTTATCAAAATTTTATTTCAGGAGACAATTTTCTCAAAATTTTATTTGTATAGAAAATTTTGTCACAATTTTGTTTCTGGAGAAAATTTTGTCAAAATTTTATTTCTATAGACAATGTTGTCAATTTTTTTTTTCAATAGAAAATTTTGTCAACATATTATTTCAGTAGAAAAATTTGTCAACATATTATTTCTATAGAAAATTTTGTCAAAATTATTTTTTCTACAGAAAATTTTGTCAAAATTGTATTTCTAAGTAAAATTTTGTCAAAATTTTATTTCTATAGAAAATTTTGTCAAAATGTTATTTCCATAGAAAATTTTGTTAAAATTTTATATAAAAGTTATATATAAAAGTTTGTCAAAATTTTTGTTTCTATAGAACATTTTACCAAATTTTTATTTCAATAGCAAATTTTGTCAAAATTTTGTTTCAATAGAAAATTTTGTCAAAATTTTAGTTCTATAGAAATTGTTGTCAAAATTTTATTTCTAACGAAAATTTTGTCAAAATTTTATTTCAATAGAAATTTTATCAAAATTTTATTTCTCGAATATTTTATCAAAATTTTATTTCTTTAAAAAATTTTGTCAAAATTTTGTTGCTATAAAAAATTTTGTCAAAATTTTATTTCTATAGAAATTTTTGTCAAAATTTTATTTCTAAGCTAAATTTTGTTAAAATTTTATTTGTGGAGACATTTTTCTCAAACTTTTTTTTCTATAGAAAATGTTGTCCAAATTTTATTTTAATAGAAAATTTTGTCAAAATTTTATTTCCATAGAAAATTTTTTTTAAAATGTTATTTCTATATAAAAGTTTGTCAAAATTTTATTTCTACAGAAAATTTTGTCAAAATTTTATTTCTATACAAAATTTTGTCAACATTTTTTTTTTCTATAGATACTTTTGTCAAAATTGTATGTCTATAGATAATTTTGTCAAAATTTTATTTCTATCGAAAATTTTATCAAAATTTTATTTCTATAGTCAAAATTTTATTTCTGTAGAAAACTTTGTAAAAAATTATTTTTATAGAAAATTTTGTCAAAATTTTATTTCTATAGAAAATTTTTGCAAAATTTTATTTCTATAGAAAATTTTGTCAAAATTTTATTTCTATAGAAAATTTTGTCAACATTTTATTTCTATAGAAAATTTTTGCAAAATTTTTTGTCTTTAGAAAATGTTGTCGAAAATTTAAAACTTTAGTAAAATCAAATTGCTTCTATTTCTCATAGCTCCAGTGGTTTATTCTGTCAATAGCCATGAGTTGCCATCTTAAATAATGGAAAATCTTTTGCTTCTCAATATTTAATTTGAAATACAGTTTGTAAAATAAAAATCTTAATAAATATTCAACCAAAAATTTCACTGGAATTGATTACATATTTTAGAATTCCTTCAGCGAAACCGAAATAGTTTATCAAGAGAAAAAATTATCATCGTAATGCCATCGTTAAAATTGTAAATGATTATGAAATAGATAGCGAAAGGCCAATGGTTGTAGTACGGGCTATGGATTACAGTCACTTCATGCTTCAATTCCCATTCCCAAAGTTATTCCACGTTTTTGCTACGGTTTAATTATTATCCTTAAAATATGCAATGATACCGGTCACCCTTAAACGAACGAAAGTCAAGAGAGGTTAAACAAAGGCCTTTGGATGCTGAAAGGAATTTTTGGAAAAAATGTTTTGTACAAAAGAAAAAAAAGTTTAAAGTTATTGCCTATCTCCTTTTCTCAACCTCCAGAGATAACGGAAGCTGGGTCATTTTTGTGCTATTTCCTTTGACATTATGCCTTGGCTTGCTGTACGTTTAGCCTTAAAATATACAATGAATATATTTAATTGTAACATAAGCATGCCCCTAGAAGCATGTTGCGATATTTACCATTACCAGCCCTAAAGAAATTACGGCGTACAATATTTTGGTGATTGAACTATTTGGTGGCAACCGAAACGTGCTTATGCATAAAAATCAGATCCGTGGATATCCATAGCCAAGTACAGACACTTTAATCTCATCCCCCTTTGGGTAACGCCCATTCTTTGAATATTTGGTTGATGGGGTTGTGACCCCTTTTAGATAGGCTAAGAATTTTATAGCCGTATTTTTCTGAGTATTGAATTATCGCTCTTAAAGCATGCAATTAATTTGAAAATGGTCTATTCCATACAGATTTGGTGTGAATTCCTTGAATGGTCATGTGTCTGGGAGGAGTCTTAAGGGTGAGTTATGGCTATCATATTTTCATTAGGAATATGATTAAGTCATACCCATGGTCTCATCTGTTATCATCCCTTTTTTTATGTTCTATTCTCATCGTAAGGCTCATACCTCTACCGGACATTGCCCCATGTCTCATCTTGGACATTATTTCCATTTTAATTAGTAGCCCTTTTAACAAAACCTTTACCGGACATTAGATACAAATGTGTGACATCAAAAGGATACTGAGTTAGCATTGCTAGACAAAGAAAGCGGATGATTAAAATGTTGATTAAATTTAATAGGAATTACAGGGAAAATAATTGGAATGTTTTATCACTAAGAGAGTGACTATTATACCAAGCAGACACGTGTAAGGGCCATAATTTTTTGTTTTTAGAAATTAACTCTAAGGGTGAAGACTGAAAGGATGTAAGCCAATTAAATGCAGTAGTGTTTTATGGGTTTATGGGCGGTATATCTTTAAGAGATTACAATTCATACAAAAAAAAAAAAAAGAAAATTTCATTAAAATTGAGCCACTGGAATGTGTTCATTCATGGAAATAGTTCGTTATTATAATGAAAAATTTCTATATAATTAACATTTTTAAAATTAAATTTTAGAAATAAAATTTTAACAAAATTTTCTATAGAAATAAAATTTTGACAAAATTTTCTATAGAAATAAAATTTTGACAAAATTTTCTATAGAAATAAAATGTTGACAAAATTTTCTATAGAAATAAAATTTTGACAACATTTTCTATAAAAATAAAATGTTGACAAAATTTTCTGTAGAAAAAAAATTTTGACAAAATTTTCCATAGAAATAAAATTTTTACAAAATTTTCTATAGAAATAAAAAATTGGCAAATTTTTGACATTTTGACAAAATTTTCTGTAGAAATAAAATTTTGACAAAATTTTATATAGAAATAAAATTTTGACAAATTTTTGACATTTTGACAAAATTTTCTGTATAAATAAAATGTTGACAAAATTTTCTATAGAAATAAAATTTGGACAAATTTTTCTAAAGAAATAAACTTTTGATAAAATTTTCTATAGAAATAAAAAATTGACAAAATTTTGAAATTTTGACAAAATTTTCTATAGAAATAAAATTTTGACAAAATTTTCTATAGAAATAAAATTTTGACAAAATTTTCTATAGAAATAAAATTTTGACAAAATTTTCTATAGAAATAAAATTTTGACAAAATTTTCTATAGAAATAAAATTTTGACAAAATTTTCTATAGAAGTAACATTTTGACAAAATTTTCTATAGAAATAAAATTTAGACAAAATTTTCTATAAAAATAAAATTTTGACAAAATTTTCTATAGAAGTAACATTTTGACAAAATTTTCTATAGAAATAAAATTTGGACAAATTTTTCTAAAGAAATAAACTTTTGATAAAATTTTCTATAGAAATAAAAAATTGACAAAATTTTGACATTTTGACAAAATTTTCTATAGAAATAAAATTTTGACAAAATTTTCTACAGAAATAAAATTTTGGCAAAATTTTATATAGAAATAAGAAATTTACAAATTTTTCTATAGAAATAAAATTTTGACAAAATTTTCTGTTGAAATAAAATTTTGACAAAATTTTCTATAGAAATAAAAAAATTTACAAATTTTTCTATAGAAATAAAATTTTGCAAAATAATTTTTTTTGTTTTTTTTTTTGGTAAAATGTTCTCCAATTTTTAGTAAATTATTTTTGTCTTGAGCATTATTGCCAAAGACACAACAAGCTCATCCCGTCTCCTTCTGGGTGTTGCAAAATTAAGCACTAACCTCTAGTATACTGCTCCACAGTGTGGCGCAGTCTTTAAGAATCAAAGGGTGTCAAAGTAGTTTTTGGTAGAATTTCAACAAATTGAAAAGTAAATTTTCTATATACAGGATACAATTTTTAGAAAATTTTCTATTGAAAAAGAAAATTTTGAAAATTTTTTGTAGAAATAAAACTTTGTGAAAATTTTCAATGGAAATAGAAGTTTGAGGCCATATTCAGTAGAAATAAAATTTTGAGAAAATATTCTAATGAAATAAAATTTTGAGAACATTTTCTAATAAAATAAAATTGAAATTTTTATATGAACAGTTTTAAGAAAATTTTTTATAGAAAAAATTTGGAAAGAATTGTTTATAGAAATATAATTTTGAGGACATATTCAGTGAAATAAAATTTTGAGAAAATTTTTTATAGAAGTAAAATTTTGAGAAAATCTTCTATAGAAATAAAATTGTGAGCAAATTTCTATAGAAACAAAACTTTTGCCTTCAAAATACGTTTTTTTGTAATTTGGTAGATTATTGGTAAAAATTTCTTAAAATTTTGGAAGATTATTTTTGGCATGAGAAAAATTTCTGTAGAAATGAAATTTTGTAAAAATTTTCTATAGAAATAAAATTTTGAGAACATTTTCTATAAAAATAAAATTTTGAGAAAATTTTCTATAGAAATAAAATTTTGAGAAAATTTTAATAAAAATAAAATTTTGAGAAAATTTTTATAAAAATAAAACTTTGACTTCAAAATACGTTGTTTTTAAATTAGGTAGATTTTCTGTCAAATTTTCTTTAAATTTTGGAAGATTATTTTTGGCATGAGTGGCAGCCATGAGAAAATTTTCTGTAGAAATAGAATTTTGTAAAAATTTTCAATAAATTTATGAGAAAATTTTCAATAGAAATAAAATTTTGAGAACATTTCTATAGGAACATTTTCAATAGAAATAAAACTATGACTTCAAAATACGTTTTTTTTAATCTGGTAGATTTTTGGTAAATGTGTCTTGAAATTTTGGAAGATTGTTTTAGGCACGAGCGGCGATCGTGAGAAAATTTTCTGTTTAAATAAAATTATGTAAAAATTTTCTATAGAAACACAATTTTGAGAAAAATTTCGATAGAAATAAAATTTTGAGAAAATTTTCAATAGAAATACAATTTTGAGAACATTTTCAATAGAAATAAAACTATGACTTCAAAATACGTTTTTTTTTAATTTGGTAGATTTTTGGTAAATGTGTCTTGAAATTTTGGAAGATTGTTTTAGGCACGAGCGGCGATCGTGAGAAAATTTTCTGTTTAAATAAAATTATGTAAAAATTTTCTATAGAAACACAATTTTGAGAAAAATTTCGATAGAAATAAAATTTTGAGAAATTTTTCAATAGAAATAAAAATTTCGGAAAATTTCCATAGAAATAAAACTATGACTTCAAAATACGTTTTTTTTTTTAATTTGGTAGATTTTTGGTAACATTTTGTTGAAATTTTGGAAGATAATTTTTGGCACGAGGGACAATCGTGAGAAAATTGTGCGCACATTTTCTATAGAAATACAATTTTGAGAAAATTGTTTATAGAGATAAAATTTTGAGAAAATTTTCTGTAGAAATAAAATTTGTACAACATTTTTATAGAAATAACATTTTGAGAACATTCTCTATAAAACTAAAATTGTGAGAAAAATTTTTATAGAAATAAAATTTTTAGAAAATATTCTATAGAAATACAATTTTTAGAAAATTTTCTATAGAAATAAAATTTTATGAAAATTTTCAATAGAAATAGAATTTTGAGAAAATTTTCTATAGAAATAAAATTTTGAGAGCATTTGCTATAAAAATAAAATTTTGAGAACATTTTTTATAGAAATACTATTTTGAAAAAATTTTCTATAGAAATAAAATTTTGAGAAAATTTCTATTGAAATAAAACTTTGACTTCAAAATACGTTTTTTTTTTTAATTTGGTGATTTTTGGTAAAATGTTCTTAAAATTTTGGAAGATTTTTTTTGGCATGAGTGGCAACCGTGATGGGTCACCAGCGTATACCCCTTTGGTTCGTTGCCATCCAATAGCAACAGTCAAGCAAGTGATCTGAACATTTTAGGTTTATTTTTGGTGTTTAGCTCCCACTAGATTGAAGATCTAAGTATAACAAATTAATATAATTTATTCATTAGAAATTTTGAGTTTATTCGATCTTTCTTTTTTATTAAATAGAAAATAATTATTCAAGCTTGAGATCGTTTTTTTGTATTTCGCAATTACGTTGAATTGCTTCATCAGGAGTAGATGTATTCACATTCAAGTGGAAAAACAACAACAACACAAAACTTAAAAACTAGAGTAGTGTCACTACGTTCGTCTGTTACTTTTATTGCACATTTATTCCTATTTTATTACGTTAAGTCGAAGAGCAACAAATTCAGGTGAACATTTATTGAATTTTTGCGAAATTTGTGTTAAAATTGAAATAAAAAAACAATTAAGGAAAGTCTAAAGTCGGTCGGGGCCGACTATATTATACCCTGCACCACTTTGTAGATCTAAATTTTCGATACCATATCACATCCCTCAAATGTGTTGGGGGCTATATATATAAAGTTTTGTCCCAAATACATACATTTAAATATCACTCGATCTGGACAGAATTTGATAGACTTCTACAAAATCTATAGACTCAAAATTTAAGTCGGCTAATGCACTAGGGTGGAACACAATGTTAGTAAAAAAATATGGGAAACGTTTAAATCTGAAGCAATTTTAAGGAAACTTCAAAAAAGTTTATTTATGATTTATCGCTCGATATATATGTATTAGAAGTTTAGGAAAATTAGAGTCATTTTTACAACCTTTCGACTAAGCAGTGGCGATTTTACAAGGAAAATGTTGGTATTTTGACCATTTTTGTCGAAATCAGAAAAACATATATGGGAGCTATATCTAAATCTGAACCGATTTCAACCAAATTTGGCACGCATAGCAACAATGCTTATTCTCCTCCCTGTGCAAAATTTCAACTAAATCGGAGTTAAAAATTGGCCTCTGTGGTCATATGAGTGTAAATCGGGCGAAAGCTATATATGGGAGCTATATCTAAATCTGAACCGATTTCAACCAAATTTGGCACGCATAGCAACAATGCTAATTATACTCCCTGTGCAAAATTTCAACTAAATCGGAGTTAAAAATTGGCCTCTGTGGTCATATGAGTGTAAATCGGGCGAAAGCTATATATGGGAGCTATATCTAAATCTGAACCGATTTCAACCAAATTTGGCATGCATAGCAACAATGCTAATTCTACTCCCTGTGCAAAATTTCAACTAAATCGGAGTTAAAAATTGGCCTCTGTGGTCATATGAGTGTAAATCGGGCGAAAGGTATATATGGGAGATATATCCACATCTGAACCGATTTCAACCAAATTTAGCACGCATAGTAACAATGCTAATTCTACTCCCTGTGCAAAATTTCAACTAAATCGGAGTTAAAAATTGGCCTCTGTGGTCATATGAGTGTAAATCGGGCGAAAGCTATATATGGGAGATATATCCAAATCTGAACCGATTTCAACCAAATTTGGCACGCATAGTAACAATGCTAATTCTACTCCCTGTGCAAAATTTCAACTAAATCGGAGTTAAAAATTGGCCTCTGTGGTCATATGAGTGTAAATCGGGCGAAAGGTATATATGGGAGATATATCTAAATCTGAACCGATTTCAACCAAATTTAGCACGCATAGTAACAATGCTAATTCTACTCCCTGTGCAAAATTTCAACTTAATCGGAGTTAAAAATTGGCCTCTGTGGTCATATGAGTGTAAATCGGGCGAAAGCTATATATGGGAGATATATCCAAATCTGAACCGATTTCAACCAAATTTGGCACGCATAGTTACAATGCTAATTCTACTCCCTATGCAAAATTTCAACTAAATCGGAGCAAAAAATTGGCCTCTGTGGGCAAATGAGTGTAAATCGGGCGAAAGCTATATATGGGAGCTATATCTAAATCTGAACCGATTTGGCTGATATTTTGCAAGTTTTTCGAGACCCATAAAATATTCGGATGTACGGAATTTGAGGAAGATCGGTTGATATACACGCCAATTATGACCAGATCGGTGAAAAATATATATGACAGCTATATCTAAATCTGAACCGATTTTTTCCAAAATCAAAAGGGATCGTCTTTGAGCCGAAATAGGACCCTATACCAAATTTTAGGACAATCGGACTAAAACTGCGAGCTGTACGTTGCACACAAAAATACATCAACAGAGAGACAGACGGACAGACAGACAGACAGACAGACAGTAAGACAGACAGACGGACATCGCTAAATCGACTCAGAATTTAATTCTAAGCCGATCCGTATACTAAAAGGTTGGTCTATGATTACTCCTTCTTGGCGTTACATACAAATGCACAAACTTATTATACCCTGTACCACAGTAGTGGTGAAGGGTATAAAAACGATGGTTTGCGTCTTGGTTAAAAACATGTTTAATTTCACGCCCTTCATGTTAATATAACATCTATTAATCACAAAAAAAAAATGTTAAATCAAGAATAAAATATGCTCATATTTAAATATTGTCTTTTTTTAATTTTTGAAAAATCTTGTTAATTTTAAAATTATTTATTTTTTTTTTTCAATAAAATAACAAAATAATCTTTCCAAAAAAAGACAATTCAATGACATGGGAATTTAAGACGTTTATTCCAAAGATAAGCATTTTAAATTGAATATTTTTTAAGCAATTGTTAAAAATAATCTTTAATTTAAGGCAAATTGTTCTTAATATTGTGATGAAAAAATTTGTTTGGTAAAATTTAAATTGAAAAGTCTTACATATTATGACAATATTTTTTTCAGTGTAACCACTCCGTTATATCTCCTACTACAAGTTGCTAGGTACCTTCCTACTCATAGCAACACTCGCATTCTCTGATGATGTGGTAAATGGTTATATGCAAGCGCCCAAAATTATGCTTTGATATTGCAAAGAAAATGTATAAACTCTAACAGTATGCCATGAAACCACAATGTAAGACATCGTCTATTACTCTTCGCAGAATTTTACTTTTTCTATGAAAAATTAATAACCCGGTATGAGCAAATGTATCCCAGTTTTGTAGATAATAACTCGGAATATTTTACATTGCTTTTTACAAATATGTAAAAATTCGCGAAAAAGTAGGTCAGCATAAAATATCAGACATTTCAATTTTCCTAAGAGAAATAAGGCTCAACGAATTTTGTAAATTCATGCATATTCCATGACTTTTATTCTTTTGTAATGAATTATTCAGAACTTAGAAACTAGTTTAATTGGCATTGAGATTATGGCATTTTCACATTTAATTTAAATTGTCACTTGCATTTTTTTAATTATCCTTATAGGAAACTATCGCTTAAGACAATGTGAGGGTATGAAGGATAAAAATTTTGAAAAAGTTTCTTAGAAAAAAATGTATGCCAAATTCAATAAACAAATAATTTCTATGAAAAAAAAATCTCTTAAAAAATCAATAAACATAGCTAAAAGGAAATCTTTTCTAGTCATTCAATTTTCTGGGAAGACTCAGGAACCACCATATTGAATTAATCTCTGCATTTATTCCACTGCAATTCTCCATGTTCTCACACAATTATATGCGAATCAAGCACTCACATATGTCCAAAATGGATATGGTCAATCTTTAATGTGTGGTCATAAAAGGATGCAGCTTTGATTGCTTTTCGAGGCCATTGATGACCATTAACATAAATATAATTTTAATGTTTCAGCTCAAGATAAAATCTGCTTGTGTACACAATCGTTTACTTCCTTCTTTTACAGTAAAATACTTCTTGTTTCATTATTCTGTGGATTATTTTCAATTTCCGTTGTCCATTTGGGATTTTATTGATTTTAATTTTACTTTCTTCTTGCTATTTTTGTTTAATAAAAGAATTCTTAATAAAAGCGCTTTAATGGTAATTTTACTTTTTGGATTCTTAATGATGGAAAAAGCGAAGCAATACGAATGAAAACAACTATATACGGCCGTAAGTTCGGCCAGACCGAATCTTATGTATCCTCCACCATGGATTGCATAGAAACTTTTACTAAAGACTGTCATCCACAATCGAATTACTTGGGTTGCAGTAACGCTTGCCGATGGCAAGGTATCGTAAAACTTCTTAACACCGTTTTCTCAATTGTAAGTTAGTCCATACGGGGTATATATTAAACATAAAAAGCCGATTAAATACGTAAATAATTCAGTTTGATAAAATTTTCTAAAATGTTGACAAAATTTTCTATAGCAATAAAATTTGATAAAATTTTCTATAGAAATAAAATTTTGACAAAATTTTCTATAGAAATAAAATCTTGACAAAATTTTGTACAGTAATAAAATTTTGACAAAAATTTCTATAGTAATAAAATTTTGACAAAATTTTCTATAGTAATAAAATTTTGACAAAATTTTCTATAGAAATAAAATTTTGACAAAATTTTCTATAGAAATAAAATTTTGGTAGATTATTTTTGGGGATCGGCTATACATAACTATAGACCGATATGGACCAATTTTGGCATGGTTGTTAGCGGCCATATACTAGCGTAATGTACCAAATTTCAACCGGATGAATTTTGCTCCTCCAATAGCTCCGGAGGTCAAATATGGGCATCGGTTTAAATGGTAGTTATATAATTAAAACCGGTATGGACTAATTTTTGCATGATTGTTAGAGACCGTATACTAACACCACGTAGCAAATTTCAACCGGATCGGGTGAATTTTTCTCTTCCAAGGGCTCTGGAGGTCAAATCTGGGAATCGGTTTATATGGGGACTATATATAATTATGGACTGATGTGAACCAATTTTACCATGCTTGTTAGAGACCATATACTAACGCCATGTACCAAATTTTAGCCAGATCGGATGAAATTTGCTTCTCTTAGAGGCTCCGAAAACCAAATCTGTGGATCGGTTTATATGGGAGCTATATATAATTATGGACCGATGTGGACCAATTTTTGCATGGTTGTGAGAGACCATATATCAACACCATGTACCAAATTTCAAACGGATCGGATGAATTTTGCTCTTCCAAGAGGCTCCGCAAGCCAAATCTGAGCGTCGGTTTATATGGGGGCTATACGTAAAAGTGGACCGATATGGCCCATTTGCAATACCATCCGACCTACATATAATAACAACTACTTGTGCCAAGTTCAAGTCGATAGCTTGTTTCGTTCGGAAGTTAGCGTAGAGGCTCCGTAAGCCAAATCTGGGGATCGGTATATATGGGAGCTATATATAATTATGGACCGATGTGGACCAATTTTTGCATGTTTGTTAAAGACCATATACTTGCACCATGTACCAAATTTCAGCCGGATCGGATGAAATTTGCTTCTCTTAGAGGCTCCGTAAGCCAAATTTTGGGATCGGTTTATATGGGAGCTATATATAATTATTGACCGATTTGGACCAATTTTTGCATGGTTGTGGGAGACCATATATCAACACCATGTACCAAATTTCAAACGGATCGGATGAATTTTGCTCTTCCAAGAGGCTCCGCAAGCCAAATCTGAGCGTCGGTTTATATGGGGGCTATACGTAAAAGTGGTCCGATATGGCCCATTTTCAATACCATCCGACCTACATATAATAACAACAACTTGTGCCAAGTTCAAGTCGATAGCTTGTTTCGTTCGGAAGTTAGCGTGATTTCAACAGATGGACGGACGGACGGATATGCTTAGATCGACTCAGAATTTCACCACGACCCAGAATATATATTTTCTTTATGGGGTCTTAGAGCAATATTTCGATGTGTTACAAACGGAATGACAAAGTTAATATACCCCCCTATCCTATGGTGGAGGGTATAAAAATCAATTTAATTGTTTTTTTTTTCTGTTTCTTTCTCATATAAATTCTTGGTATATTACATATTTACATCCTATAAGTATGCTATGGTTTTCCTTCTCGAATACTATTATGCCTTGATATAGGCTTTGTCAATGACCGAAGATTTTAATCCGTTAAAGCTGATTGGATCTAGTGAGCTGTAATTGACAATTGATTACTTTTAAAATAAAGAAATTTTAGACTGGGGGAATGGAAACATTGGAAAACTTTAACGATAAAAGAATTTTTAATCGGTCAAATGGGAAATAAATTTGGAAATGCGATTATGAAAATGAAAACACCAATAGGAAGTATTTACTAAATTATAGTTTTCCTAACTAAGAGATCAGATTTAATCTAATGAGAAATAAATTTGGAAATGCGATTAAAATAAAAACAAGTATATACGGCCGTAAGTTCGGCCAGGCCGAAGCTTATGTACCCTCCATCATGGATTGCGTAGAAACTTCTTCTAAACACTGCCATCCACAATCGAATTACTTAAGTTGCGGTAAGGCTTGCCGATGGCAAGGTATCTTAAAACCTCCTAACACCATCTTCTAAATTGTATGTAAGTCCATACGTGGTATATATTAAATCAAAAAAGATAGATCCAATACGTATACAATTCAGTTTGATAAAGTAGACATAAAATTTTGACAAAATTTCTACAGAAATAAAATTTTAACAAAATTTTCTATAGAAATAAAATTTTCACAAAATTTTCTATAGAAATAAAAATTTGGACAAAATATTCTATAGAAAGAAAATTTTGACAACAATTTCTACAGAAATAAAATTTTAACAAAATTTTCTATAGAAATAAACTTTTGACAAAATTTTCTATAGAAATAAAATCTTGGTAGATTATTTTTGGCTCGAGTGGCAACCATGATTATGAACCGAATAAAATTTGAACAAAATTTTCTATAGAAATAAAATTTTGACAAAATTTTCTATAGAAATAAAATTTTGAAAATGATGAAAATTTTATTATGAAGCGAATAAAATTTTAACAAAATTTTCTATAGAAATAAAATTTTGGTAGATTATTTTTGGCTCTAGTGGCAACCATGATTATGAACCGATACGGACCAATTTTTGTGTGATTGGACCAATTTTGGTATGGTTGTTAGCGACCATATACTAACACCACGTTCCTAATTTGAACCGGATCGGATGAATTTTGCCCCTCCAAGAGGCTCCGGAGGTCAAATCTGGAGAACGTTTTATATGGGGGCTATATATAATTATGGACCGATATGGACCAATTCTGGCACGGTTGTTAAAGATCATATACTTACACCATGTTCCAAATTACAACCGGCTTGGATGAAATTTGCTTCTCTTGGAGACTTCGCAAGCCAAACCTGGGGATCGGTTTATATGGGGGCTATATATAATTATGAACCGTTGTGGACCAATTTTTGCATGGTTGTTAGAGACCATATACCAACATCATGTACCAAATTTCAACCGGATCGGATGAAATTTTCTTCTCTTTGAGGCTCCGCAAGCCAAATCTGGGGATCGGTTTATATGGGGGCTATATATAATTATGGACCGATGTAGACCAATTTTTGCATGATTGTTGGATACCATATACCAACACCATGTACCAAATTTCAGCCGGATCGGATGAAATTTGCTTCTCTTTTAGGCTCCGCAAGCCAAATCTGGGGATCGGTTTATATGGGGGCTATATATAATTATGGACCGATGTGGACCAATTTTTGCATGGTTGTTAGAGACCATATACCAACACCATGTACCAAATTTCAGTCAGATCAGATGAAATATGCTTCTGTTAGAGGCTCCACAAGCCAAATCTGAGGGTCCTTTTATATGGGGGCTATACGTAAAAGTGGACCGACATTTTCAATACCATCCGACCTACATCGATAACAACTACTTGTGCAAAGTTTCAAGTCGATAGCTTGTTTCGTTCGGAAGTTAGCGTGATTTCAACAGACGGACGGACGGACGGACATGCTTAGATCGACTCAGAATTTCACCACGACCCAGAATATATATACTTTATGGGGTCTTAGAGCAATATTTCGATGTGTTGCAAACGGAATGACAAAGTTAATATACCCCCATCCTATGATGGAGGGTATAATAAAACAAAATACAAAGAGGAAATAGGAAGTATTTACTAAATTATCGTTTTTCTAACTAAGAGATGTGATTTAATCCTTTAAAAGCATTTAGTAGGCGATTGTCTTCAAAGAACCTTTCATAATCCTAAATAAAATAAAATTTCCCTAAGAGTCCTCTAGGGGAACAGTCGGTCGATACCATTTGCCCTCAGTAATGGATTATCTCTTCTCAGTTATGCCGGGGATATTTCCGAGCATTTCAAAGAGGTCACACTAGCCATATATTTGCCCAAAAAGAATGTCAAATATTTTTCCAGCAGCAGTTTCGAAATATCTGGACTACGTTTTCGTAAAATACTCGTATCGTTTTGTAATATATTCAATATGAGCTAGAAAGGTAAGTTGGTTTGACTGTGGTGACATTTTTATACCCTGCGCCACACTGTGGAACAGGGTATTATAAGTTAGTGCATATGTTTGCAATACCCAGAAGGAGACAAGATATACACATGGTGTCTTTGGCAATAATGCTCAGGGTGGGTCCCTGAGTCGATCTACATGGCTATGGCCGTCTGTCCGTCTGTAGTTTATGTCAAATTTAAAAATAAATTTTTTTTCTTGTTTTGCAGCACAATCGTGAAAGGCTTGAAGAATACCAGCAACCGGAGAAGATATAAAAGTTCCCGATCATCCTATTGGCCTACTCCGTTGCCAAATGTTCAGAATTCCTCCTCCACTATTGGTCTTGTAAGACTGTGACTTATTTAGAATTTTAATAGAAAATTCAACAAAAGTCTTCATACAATAGTGCAGACCCACACACAGATTGTGTGTCGCTAAAAATTCAAAACAAATGAATTTCAAAGTATTTTAGACTATTTTTTGCTCTTTTTTCTTGTTTTCGTGGTTACCACATTCATTCATGTTTGGAGAAATGCAAAGCAACACCACTTACTAACAAAAAAGCAAAGTCTGAACCACAGAAAGGCAGCAAAAGACCATAAACATTTCCTCTATGGCCCGCCCGTTTTTTTTTTTTTTTTTTTTTTTTTTTTGGGCCAGGACTATTGTCACAACATATATCAGGTTGCGGTAGGACAAGAAAACCCATATTTACAATATGTACGCACGCATACATTCACATTAACTAAGGAAAAAAGAGAAAATAAAACACACATTCATGCCATACTACCACTCCATACTAGCATAACAATGCTCACCATAACAAAGCTTTCTATGGCACTCAGACTGACAGCACGACTTTGTAGAGTTTTAATGAAAATAAATTTAACGTAGCATAGCGCGGTAGGACTTAGAAAGCTTTTCAAATAATTTAACCAAAAAGTGACAGCAACAAACATTGCGACAGAAGAACAACATGTGAACATGAAACTCAAATGCGGAAAGCAAACAACAACAGTAGCAACAACATGGGAGAGCATCATGTTAAAAGCTAACAGAAGATGTCCGCAAGGGTAAACACAATGAGAATTACATAGAAAGAGGGTAGAGCCATTTGAAAACTCTAATCCCATTTATTTTCAAATAGCCATTGAAGTTGGCAGGAATTTGTGTTGGCTGTCTGTAAAAAATGGGGTCTTGATTGTTAACTGAAACACATATATGAAGATGTGTACAGGGTGCCTCATATGTAATACAAAAATGTAAAACCCTATAGTTTTTTTAGTATTATTATTATTTTTTTTTAATTTTTATTGTTCAAAAGCAAACATCAAAATTTAGAACTAGTTTAGAATTTTTTGAATTGGCTACCTTTGGCACGAACTATGGCCATCAAATGGTCAACAAAGCCACAAAAAAACTTTGAATATTTCTGGATGCATTGCTAGCTTTGGTAATTATTCAGTCTGCTCTTAACTCCAAAATAGATAATTCTGCTTATTTACGTACCCATTGAGTCAACAATGACCTACGATAAAAACGTGGATCTTCGGTCAATTTAACGGAGCCCGCATTATATATAGAAATAAAATTTTGACAACATTTTCAACAAAAATAATACTTTTACAAAATTTTCTATACAACTAAAATGTTGACAAAATTTTCTATAGAAATAAAATTTTGAATAAAATTTCTGTAGATATAAAATTTTGATGAAATTTTCTATAGAAATAAGATTTTGACAAAATTTTCTATTGAAATAAAATTTTTGACAAAATTTCGTATAGAAATAAAATTTTGACAAAATTTTGTATAGAAATAAAATTTTGACAAAATTTTCTATAGCAATAAAATTTTCTATAGAAATAAAATTTTTGACAAAATTTTCTATAATAATATTTTATATATAAACAAGTATATACGGCCGTAAGTTCGGCCAGGCCGAAGCTTATGTACCCTCCACTATGGATTGCGTAGAAACTTCTACTGAAGACTGTCATCCACAATCGATTTACTTGGATTGCGGTAACTTTTGCCGATGACAAGGTATCTTAAAACTTCCTAATACCGTAATATATACCACGTACTCCATACGTGGTATATATTACACTTAAAATGACCGATTAAATACGTATATAATTAAGTTTGACAAAATTTTCTATAGAAATAAAATTTTGAAAAAATAAAATTTTGACAACATTTTCTATAGAAGTAAAATTTGGACAAAATTTTCTATAGAAATAAAATTTTGCCAAAATTTTCTATAGAAATAAAATTTGACAAAATTTTCTATAGGAATAAAATTTCGACAAATTTTGCTAGATTATTTTTGCTCGAGTGGCAAGCATGATTATGAACCGATATGGACCAATTTTTGTGTGATTGGGGATCGGCTATATATAATTATAGACCGATATGGACCAATTTTGGCATGGTTATTAGCAGCCATATATTAACACCACGTTGCAAATTTCAATCGGATCGGATGAATTTTGCTCGTCCAAGTGGCTCCGGAGTTCAAATCTGGGGATCGGTATAATAATTATATATAGCCCCTATATAAGGGCTATATATAATTATGGACTGATATGGACCAATTTTTGAATGGTTCTTAGAGACTATATACTAATATCATGTACCAAATTTCAGTCGGATCGGATGAAATTTGCTTCTCTTAGAGGATCCGCAAACCAAATCTGGGAATCGGTTTATATGGGGGCTATATATAATTATGGACCAATATGGACCAATTTTTACATGGTTGTTAGAGACCACATACTAACACCACGTACCAAATTTCCACCGGATGAGATGAAATATGCTTCTCTTAGAGCAATCGCAAGCCAAATTTGGGGGTCCGTTTATATGGGGGCTATACGTAAAAGTGGACCGATATGGCCCATTTGCAATACCATCTGACCTACATCAATAACAACTACTTGTGCCAAGTTTCAAGTCGATAGCTTGTTTCGTTCGGAAGTTAGCGTGATTTCAACAGACGGACGGACGGACGGATATGCTCAGATCGACTCAGAATTTCACCAGGACCCAGAATATATATATATACTTTATGGGGTCTTAGAGCAATATTTCGATGTGGTACAAACGGAATGACAAAGTTAATATACCCCCATCCTATGGTGGAGGGTATAAAAATAAAATTCTGACAAAATTTTCATATAAATATATTTTTGACAAAATTTTATATATAAATAAAATTTTGACAAAATTTTCTATATAAATAAAATTTTAACAAAATTTCCGATAGAAATAAAATTTTAACAAAATTTTCTATAGAAATAAAATTTTGACGAAATTTTCTATAGAAATAAATTTTATTATTGTTGTTTTTCATTTCAGCTTAAAACCATGCATTGACTAAACTACAAGTGTAGCTTAACCAACAGAGGAAAAGTATGTTTGTCAAATTTATTTGGGCAAAGCCCTATAGACTGCAAGATGGTTGTATGTACAGCTGTTTCGGAATTACCACATTCCTCATCAGCATCCTCTACTTGCAGCAGAACTATCAACCAATTATCAGAATAAATTCGCGCAATTCACTCAACCCAAAGTGAACTGCACTTGAACCTTCCGAAAAAAAGATTTGATAGTCGGCTACTGCCTAAACAAATTTGCAAGCATATCTCTTTTCCTTTGCCAAACTCAAGTCATCGATTTGAATGTAGTTGGCTGTGTTGGCAACATTTTTTATAGAAATAACATTTTGACAAATTTTTATACAGATATAAAATTTTGACAAAATTTTCTATAGAAATAAATTTTTGGCAAAATTTTCTATAGAAATAAAATTTTGACAAAATTTTCTATAGAAATAAAATTTTTAAAAAATTTTCTATAGAAATAACATTTTGACAAAATTTTCAATAGAAATAACATTTTAACAAAATTTTCTATAGAAATACAATTTTCACAAAATTTTCGATAGAAAATAAATTTTGACAAAATTTTCTACATAAATAAAATTTTGGCTCAATTTTCTATAGAAATAAAATTTGACTAAATTTCCTATAGAAATTAAATTTTGACATTTTCTATAGAAATTAAATTTTGACAAAATTTTCTATAGAAATAAAATTTTGATAAAATCTATATATATATATAAAATTCAAATTATGTTTGTTTATTTGTTTGTTTGTTTGTTTGTTTGTTTGTTTGTTTATTTGTATGTTCCGGGTTGGCGCGAAAACGGCTGAACCGATTTACTTGAAACTTTCAGAGATCGTGGGGGGCACTCATGTGCTGAAAATAGGGTCCCTCATTTTTTGACATATGGTCGCGGAGAGGAACCTCCCCTTTGTCCGACTTTTTGAAAATTAGACCAAAGTTGACCGATTTGCTTGAAATTTTCATTGAAGATTGGTGTTGGCATCTAGACAAAGATCCGCTACTTTTTATTTCGATATTTGGTGGCGGAGGGGGCCCTCCCCTTTGTTCGACTTTTTTAAAGTACTGTGAAAAAACTAAAATTCTCTAAATTATCTGAGATTTACAGAAAACATGTGGTGAGGTTATGGAATTAATATGGGGTACCTGATGATTGCATATGTGGACGGGGAGGGGGACCTCCCCCTTGACTACTTTTTTAAACTTGGAACAAACTTATGCGATTTGCTTGAAATTTTCATTGAATGTTGGGGTTGGCATCTAGACAAAAATCCGCTACATTATTTTTCGGTATTTGGTCGGGGAGGGGGACCTCCCCTTTGCCGATTTTTTTTTTTAAAGTACAAACAAAACTAAACTCCCCCGACTGAAATTTTACGGAAAAAACGAGTTATGAAATTTATACCAGGTTCCTGATTTTTTAATAAAAATAAAAGGGCATAGGGAGACATCCGCTTCTCTTAAGTACATACAGAGAAACAATTAAACTTTACCGAGTTACTTGAGGACTGGGGAGAGGTTACGATATTAATAGTTGATACCTGATTTTGTGATATTTGGACGGAAGAGAGGCCGCCCCTTTAGGCTTATAATTTGTTTGACATTTTTTGGGACGTTTACAAAAGATACGCTACATCACTTTTCGATATTTGGTCGGGGAGGAGGTCCTCCTCTAAAACTGCAAAAAAAATTAAGTTTTCTTGAAATTTACAAAAGCAGTGGGGGAACGTTATGAACGAAGAGGCAACCTTCCTTGCCCCACACTTGAAGGAAAGTTTTAAGAATTTTCTGGGAAGGTTAGGGGTGCTATTCACTACGGTGTTTGTCGATATTGTATCGGGGAAAGTGACGTCCCTTTAAAACAATAGAGCAAAATTTAAACATCGCCGATCTACTTGAAATTTACAGGGAACGTGGGAGGGGGTGATTAAATTTATACATGATTTTTAAATTGGTATATGATTTTTCGATATCTGGTTGGGGAAGGGAAAATTGAAATAAACTTTGTCGATTTACTTCGATAGAATTTATAGGGACCATTGAGTAGTTGCGAAATTAATATAGGGTACGTCATAGTCCGATATCAGGTCGGAGTGGTGCGAAGGTGGGGAGAGGGTGCCCTTTTGTACGTTTTTTTTTTTTTCTTAAATTGAAAGTAGAGGGTTGTTCATAAATGGGAACTCGGTACATAATTTTATGATTTTTGCACAGGCTTCTGCCAGACTTCTTTTTAGTAAAGAACTTAAATTTACATGAAATTGGTAGCCAACGTAGAGGGTACATCATTTTCCAACATTTTAGCAAATGTTAATGTGGTAAAATTTTTTACTACGTTTGCTTTTTCCGATTTATTGGATAATATAGTGCTTAATTTTCAGATTTGTTGAGGAAAAGGATACCTTTCCTTGACAAACCACACTTAAACTTCACAAAAAATATAGAAGATTGTCCAACTACTTGAATACAGAACATTATTAAAAAAATGGAGGAAAGGGTACACCCTCTCCCGCCGTATTTGTACCTATAAACGAAAAATCAAGTAGTCCGATTTGTTTAAAAGAATTCAAATCTTTTCGAATTTGTTTTCAGCACGAAGGATATAGTTGACTAAGTTAACGCATAATGTTCCTCCAAATACGCTTCGGAAGGCGCAGCGAAGCGGGCCGGGTTACGCTAGTTTTCTATAAAAATACAATTTTGACGAAATTTTCTACAGAAATAAATTTTGACATTTTGTATAGAAATTAAATTTTGACAAAATTTTTTTTAGAAATAAATTTTTGACAAAATTTTCTATATAAATAAAATTTTGACAAAATTTCCTATAGAAATAAAATTTTGACAAAATTTTCTATAGAAATAAAATTTTTACAAAATGTTCTATATGAATAAAATTTTGACGAAATGTTCTATAGAATCATTTGACAATGACTTTAGTCCAAACACATTTTTCAATAAGTGTTGCCACTGTTCTATCGATTTTGTTCATCCACATGGTGGACACGGTACCGAGCAATGGTCCGAGAAACAAAAGATTTATTCACCTTTAAATGCGTGAGAACTCAGAGGATTGCGAGTGTTGTTTTCCAGCCAAATATAAAAGGATCAAATTTTAAGCCATTTGATTGAAGAAGTCTCAAGTTGGCGCAGCTTCTTTTGGATCACTGTCATGGTGCTTAGATACGCTGCATCCAAGTTATTCTTCCATTCATTCTATTATGTAGTTAAAAAAAAAACACACACACACACAATTTATTTAATTGTTTTCTATACTTCATCTTCTATGAAAGTTTCTTTGTCAATTGATTACTATATGCAGAAGTTTGCTAATCACAATGAAAATATTTGGCAAATTCTTAGATATATAAACATTTGCAAATATTTGTGAATATTTAATTTCAAAGAAATTCAATTTAAAACAAAAGTAATTTTGAAATGTTTAACTCTTGAAACAAATGTGGTGTACAAATGGACAAAGGAACCATGAGTCTCTGGAATAATCCTTTGCCAATAAAGATTAACAAAAACTTTTGAGCTGCAATTAGAAACAACAATAATGTAAATTGTAATATTTTGTGAACTCTTTGTGGTTCGAAGTGCTTTTGAGTAAAAAATCATTTCGATTTAATTTAATTACAGTGAATTGTTTATTTATGTCTTTTTATGGTTTAAAGGGTTTTGAGGTGGGTATGGTTATATTTAATTAGATCCATAAAAAGGAGAACTGAAAAAGGATTTTACATTCCCGATAAAAGCAAGAAAACAAAAGAGATTAAATCTTTAAATTTGCCCATCTCTCTCTCTCTCTCTCTTGTAATCTCATTCACTGTGAAGCAAAGCGATATATCGAAATGTACATGTTTCGGTTCGGGCGAATGAACCTTTCCACAGCCTTTAGTATAGTCTGGCTGGGAGAGATAACTCAATAACTCCCAGCCAGACTATACTAAAGGCTGTGGAAAGGTTCATTCGCCCGAACCGAAACATGTACAGACCAGGCGTGTATAGATTGGTATCTGGCGTTTTCTTTTCAATGGCTCTATTAACCATGTTCCTTAATCTATATCTGTCCATAAAGCTCGAAAAATAATTGTATAATTAAATTTTGTCAAAATTTTAATTCTATAAAAAAATTTTATTTCTATAGAAATTTCTTCAAAGTTTTATTTCTATAGTAAAAGTTTTTCAAAATTTTATTTATGTAGAAAATTTTGACAAAATTTTATTTCTATAGAAAAAAAAATTTTACTTCTAAAG
The DNA here is from genome assembly GCF_050003625.1 of Haematobia irritans. Classification (NCBI taxonomy): domain Eukaryota; kingdom Metazoa; phylum Arthropoda; class Insecta; order Diptera; family Muscidae; genus Haematobia; species Haematobia irritans. The sequence continues at coordinate 22,332,931 of NC_134399.1, read as the reverse complement.
AAAATGTTAGTCTAATTTTTGATTAAAATGAATTTGGTCAAATTTTTGATTTCTAAAGAAGATTTTGTCAAAATTTTATTTGTATAGAAAATTTTTTCAAAATTTTATTTTTATAGAAAATTTTGTCAAAATTGTATTTCTATAGAAAATTTTGTCAAAATTGTATTTCTATAGAAAATTTTGACAACATTTTATATCTATGGAAATTTTGTCAAAGTTTGGATTTCTTTAGAAAATTTTTTCAAAATTTGGATTTCTATAGAAAATTTTGTCAAAATTTTATTTCTATTGAAAAATTTTTTTTAAATTTTATTTTTATGGAAAGTTCGTCAATATTTTATTTCCATAGAGTATTTTGTTAAAATTTTATTTTTATAGAGAGTCTTTGATTTTGATTTCTATAGAAAAATTTTTGTCAAAGTTTCGATTCCTATGGCAAATTTTGTCCAAATTTTGCTTTTCAAAAAGAATTTTGTCAAGTTTTTGATTTCTATAAAAAAAATTTAATTTTTATAGAAAATTTTGTCAAAATTTTATTTCTTTAGAAAACTTTGTCAACATTTTATTTCTTTAGCACCGTGGTGCAATGGTTAGCATGCCCGCCTTGCATACACAAGGTCGTGGGATCGATTCCTGCTTCGACCGAACAGCAAAAAGTTTTTCAGCGGTGGATTATCACACCTCAGTAATGCTGGTGACATTTTTGAGGGTTTCGAAGCTTCTCTAAGTGGTTTCACTGGAATGTGGAACGCCGTTCGGACTCGGCTATAAAAAGGAGGTCCCTTGTCATTGAGCTTAACATGGAATCGGGCAGCATTTAGTGATAAGAGAGAAGTTCACCAATGTGGTATCACAATGGACTGAATAGTCTAAGTGAGCCTGATACGTCGGGCTGCCACCTAACCTAACTAACCATTTATTTAGCAAATTTGAAAACTTTTTTTTCTACCGAATATTTGTTAAAAAAAAATCCTATAGAAAATTTTGTCAAAAATTTATTTCTATAGAATATGTTGTCATCATTTAATTTCTATATAAATTTTTGTCAAAATTTTATTTATATAAAAAATTTTAACAAAATTTTATTTCTATGGGAAAACAATTTACTTTTAAAGAAAATGTTACTCAAAATTTTGATTTTCAAAATGAATTTGGTCAAATTTTTGGTTTCTAAAAAATTTTCTCAAAATTTTATTTGTATATAAAATTTTGTCAAAATTGTATTTCATTAGAAAATTTAGACAACATTTATATCTATGGAACTTTCGTCAACAATTTATTTCTATAGAAAATTTTATTTGGAAAAGTTTGGATTTCTTTAGAATTTTTTTTTTCAAAATTTGGATTTCTATAGTAAAATTTTGTCAACATTTTATTTCTATAGAAAAGTTTTTTTATACCCTCCACCATAGGATGGGGGGTATATTAACTTTGTCATTCCGTTTGTACCACATCGAAATATTGCTCTAAGACCCCATAAAGTATATATATTCTGGGTCGTGGTGAAATTCTGAGTTGTCCGTCCATCCGTCCGTCTGTTGAAATCACGCTAACTTCCGAACGAAACAAGCTATCGACTTCAAACTTGGCACAAGTAGTTGCTATTGATGTAGGTCGGATGTTATTGCAAATGGTCCATATCGGTCCACTTTTACGTATAGCCCCCATATAAACCGATCCCCAGATTTGGCTTGCGGAGCCTATAAGAGTAGCATACTTCATCCGATCCGTTTGAAATTTAACATATGGAGTAAGTATACGGTCTCTAACAACCATGCAAAAATTGGTCCATATAGGTCCATAATTATATATAGCCCCCATATAAACCGATCCCCGGATTTGGTTTGCGGATCCCCTAAGAGAAGCAAATTTCATCCGATCCGGCTGAAATTGGGTACATGGTATTAGTATATGGACTCTAACAACCGTGCAGAAATTGGTTCCTATCGATCCATAATTATATATAGCCCCCATATAAACCGATCCCCAGATTTGACCTCAGGAGCCTCTTAGAGCAGCACAATTCATCCGATCCGGTTGATATTTGGTACGTGGTGTTAATATATGGCCTCTAATAACCATGCAAAAATTGGTCGATATCGGTCCATAATTATATATAGCCCCCAAATAAACCGATCCTCAGATTTGATATCCCGAGCCTCTTGCAAGAGCAAATTTCATCCGAGCAGTTGAAATTTGGTACGTGGTGTTAGTGTGTGGCCTCTAACAACCATGCAAAAATTGGTCGATATCGGTCCATAATTATATATAGCCCCCATATAAACCGATCCTCAGATTTGGTTTGCGGATCCTCTCAGAGAAGCAAATTTCATCCGATCCGGCTGAAATTTTGTACATGGTGTTAGTATATGGTCTCTAATAACCATGCAAAAATTGGTCGATATCGATCTATAATAATATATAGGCCCCATATAAACTGATCCCCAGATTTGACCTCCGGAGCCTCTTAGAGGATCACAATTCATCCGATCCGGTTGATATTTGGTACATGGTGTTAATATACGGTCTCTAATAACCGTGCAGAAATTGGTCCATATCGGTCCATAATTATATGTAGCCCCCATATGAACCGATCCCCAGATTTGATCTCCGGAGCATCTTAGAGGATCACAATTCATCCGATCCGGTTGATATTTGGTACATGGTGTTAATATATGGCCTCTAATAACCATGCAAAAATTGGTCGATATCGGTCTATAATTACATATAGCCCCCATATAAACCGATCCCCCGATTTGGCTTGCGGAGCCTATAAGAGAAGCAAATTTCATCCGATCCGGCTGAAATTTGGTACATGGTGTTAATATATGCCATCTAATAACCATGCAAAAATTGGTCGATATCGGTCTATAATTATATATAGCCCCCATATAAACCGATCCCCATTCTTGGAGGAGCAAAATTCATCCGATCCGGCTGAAACTTAGTACATGGTGTAAGTATATGGTCTCTAGCAACTATACAAAAATTGGTTCACATCGGTCCATAATTATATATAGCCCCCATATAAATCGATCCCCAGATTTGACCTACGGAACCTCTTGGAGGAGCAAAATTCATCCGATTCGGTTGAAATTTGCAACGTGGTGTTAGTATATGGCCGCTAATAACCATGCCAAAATTGGTCCAGATCGGTCAATAGTTATATATAGCCGATCCCCAATCACACAAAAATTGGTCCATATCGGTTCATAATCATGGTTGCCACCCGAGCCAAAAATAATCTACCAAAATTTTATTTCTATAGAAAATTTTGTCAAAATTTTATTTTTATGGAAAATTTTGGCAAAATTTTATTTCTATACAAAAAATGTTCTCAAAATTTTAATTCTATTGACAATTTTGTCAAAATTTTATTTCTATAGAACATTTTGTCAAAATGTTATTTCTATCGAATTTTTTGTAAAAAATTTATTTCTATAGAAAATTTTGTCCAAATTTTACTTCTATAGAAAATGTTGTAAACATTTTATTTCTTTAGAAACTTTTGTCAAAATTTTATTTCTTTAGAACATTTTGTCAAACTTTGTTTTGTTTTGTTATTGTTGGTTTTTTTCTTTAATCATTGTTGTTGTTTTTTTTATTTCAGCTTAAAACCATGCATTGACTAAACTACAAGTGTAGCTAAACCAACAGAGGAAAATAATGTTTGTCAAATTTATGTGGGCAAAGCCCTATAGACTGCAAGATGGTTGGATGGACGCACGTTTCGGAACTACCACATTCCTCATCAGCATCCTCTACTTGCAGCAAAAATATCAACCAATTATCAGAATAAATTCAGGCAGTTCATTAAACCCAAATGCAAACCACACTTGAACCTTCCGAAAAAAGGTTTTACATGATAGCCGGCTTATGCCGAAATAAATTCGTACAAACATATCTCAATTCTATAGAAATTTTATTTCTATGGAAAGTTCGTCAATGTTTTATTTCTATAATACATTTTGTTAAAATTTTATTTCTATAGAGTCTTTGATTTTGATTTCTACAGACAATTTTTGTCAAAGTTTTGATTCCTATGGCAAGTTGTGTCCAAATTTTGGTTTTCAAAAAGAATTTTGTCAAGTTTTTGATTTCTATAAAAAATTTTGTGAAAATTTTGATTTCTATAGGAAATTTTGTCAAAATTTTATTTCTATAGAAAACTTTGTCAAAATTTAATTTTTTTAGCAAATTTTGAAAACATTTATTTCTACACTCAAAAAAAAGTGAACTCTCTATTTCACTAAAGCCAATTTAACTGTCGTTTAGGTCATAGAATTATTATGTTTGGAGAAAGTTTCCTCTACTATAATAATTTTGTGTGTACGTTAGTTAAATTAACTAAAACCGAGGAAAAAAAATATACACAAATGAAGGATTGTGTATATTAACTAAATTCGTGTCTTCCACAAAATAGTTCAATATTTCTTTAAATTTGTAAATTTTAGTACATATGCGTTCATCATGAACTTCGTATGTCACTAAAGACATTCTTGCAATTTTGAACTCCAATTTTTTTCCTTCAAACTACAAAATTTTCTTTAACAAGCGAAAAAAACCTAATTATGTCTAATAAATTTTCTTGAGTTTGTCGAAAAATATTTACTTATTTTTATGACATTGGCGTGATGCCAGCGTTTGTTACAGTGTTTAGTTAAAATTTTCTAAAAATATTCAAAATTTTCTAAAATTAACCGAAATTTTTCTTCCTGGTGGGTTCACAGTTTTTTCAGTGTATAGAATATTTGCTCAAAAAAATCCTATAGAAAATTTTGTCAAAATTTTATTTCTATAGAAAATGTTGTCAAAATTTTATTTCTATATAAAATGTTGTCAGCATTTAATTTCTATAGAAATTTTTGTCAAAAATTTTATTTCTATAGCAAATTTTGTCAAAATTTTATTTCTATAAAAAAACTTTTTGAAAATTTTATTTCTATAGCAAATTTTGTCAAAATGTTTCAAACTTTTTGATTTCTATAGAAAATTTAGTGAAAACTTTAGTTAAAAAAAAAATTAGTTAAAACTTTAGTTTTTAAAATTTTGTAAAAAAATTTTATTTCTATAATTTTGTCAAAATTTTATTTCTATAGAATATTTGGTCAAAAAAAATTTCTGTCAAAATTTTATTCTATAGAATTTTTTGTCAAAAATTTTATTTCTATAGCAAATTTTGTCAAAATTTTATTTCTATAAAAAAACTTTTTGAAAATTTTATTTCTATAGCAAATTTTGTCAAAATGTTTCAAACTTTTTGGTTTCTATAGAAAATTTAGTGAAAACTTTAGTTTAAAAAAAAGTTAGTTAAAACTTTAGTTTTTAAAATTTTGTAAAAAATTTTATTTCAACAATTTTGTCAAAATTTTATTTCTGTAGAAAACTTTGTCAACATTTAATTTCTTTAGCAAATTTTGAAAACATTTTATTTCTATAGAATATTAGGTCAAAAAATTTCCTATAGAAAATTTTGTCAAAATTTTAATGTTGTCAGCATTTAATTTCTATAGAAATTTTTATCAAAATTTTATTCTATAGAAATTTTTGGCACAAAATTTAATTTCTATAAAAAATTTGTCAAAATTTTATTTCTATAAAAAACTTTTTGAAAGATTTATTTCCAAATTTTGAAAACATTTTATTTCTATAAAATATTTGGTCAAAAAAATTCCTATAGAAAATGTTGTCAAAATTTTAATGTTGTCAACATTTAATTTCTATAGAAATTTTTGTCAAAATTTTATTCTATAGAAATTTTTGTCAAAAATTTAATTTCTATAAAAAATTTTGTCAAAATTTTATTTCTATAAAAAACATTTTGAAAAATTTATTTCCATAGAAAATTTTGTCAAAATTTTTATTCCTATAGAAAACTTTTTGAAAATTTTATTATTAGAATATTTTTGTCAAAATTTTATTAGTATAGACAAGTTTGTCAAATTTTTGATTTCAAAAGAAAATTTTGTCAATATCTTTTTTCTTGAGAAAATTTTCTGAAAATTTTATTTCTATAGAAATATTTTTCAAAATTTTATTTCAAAAGAAAATTTTTTCAGAATTTTATTTCTATAGAAAATTTTGTCGGAATTTCATATCTATAGAAATTTTTGAGGTACCTCTTATATATATATTTTCTTGAAATTCCTAAGAGGAACATAGGGCCGTAACAAATGCATTCCATTTTGTTCTGTCATTAGCTAAGTTTTTTAGTTCTCGCCAAGTGTATCCCGCATCGTGTATTTCGGCATCTACCTCTTAGTTTTGTGCAAAATATACGAATACCTTAAGAATACTAAAGGGTGATTCTTTTGAGGTTAGGATTTTCATGCATTAGTATTTGACAGATCACGTGGGATTTCAGACATGGTGTCAAAGAGAAAGATGCTCAGTATGCTTTGACATTTCATCATGAATAGACTTACTAACGAGCAACGCTTGCAAATCATTGAATTTTATTACCAAAATCAGTGTTCGGTTCGAAATGTGTTTCGCGCTTTACGTCCGATTTATGGTCTACATAATCGACTGGTTGAATGGCTACGTAAATAAGCAAAATTGCCGCATTTGGAGTGAAGAGCAACCAGAAGCCGTTCAAGAACTGCCCATGCATCCCGAAAAATGCACTGTTTGGTGTGGTTTGTACGCTGGTGGAATCATTGGACCGTATTTTTTCAAAGATGCTGTTGGACGCAACGTTACGGTGAATGGCGATCGTTCGATGCTAACAAACTTTTTGTTGCCAAAAATGGAAGAACTGAACTTGGTTGACATGTGGTTTCAACAAGATGGCGCTACATGCCACACAGCTCGCGATTCTATGGCCATTTTGAGGGAAAACTTCGGAGAACAATTCATCTCAAGAAATGGACCGGTAAGTTGGCCACCAAGATCATGCGATTTGACGCCTTTAGACTATTTTTTGTGGGGCTACGTCAAGTCTAAAGTCTACAGAAATAAGCCAGCAACTATTCCAGCTTTGGAAGACAACATTTCCGAAGAAATTCGGGCTATTCCGGCCGAAATGCTCGAAAAAGTTGCCCAAAATTGGACTTTCCGAATGGACCACCTAAGACGCAGCCGCGGTCAACATTTAAATGAAATTATCTTCAAAAAGTAAATGTCATGGACCAATCTAACGTTTCAAATAAAGAACCGATGAGATTTTGCAAATTTTATGCGTTTTTTTTTTAAAAAAAGTTATCAAGCTCTTAACAAATCACCCTTTACCAATCTACCAAACAGTAACCATTTTTAGAAGAATTCTACCAACTGTGCTTACACCAAATCTGTTGCCGGTTTATATGGGGTCTATACGTAAATGTGGTCCGATATAACCCATTTGCAGTACTGTCCGATCTACATCAATAGCAAGTCGATACATCAATAGCAGATCGACATCAAGTCGATAGTTTGTTCGTTCAAAAGTTAGCGTGTTTTCAAAAGACGGACGTAGCGAGATGGACTCAGAATTTCACTACGACCTATAATATATATACTTTAGGGTATGTGAGAGCAGTATTTCGATGTGTTGCAAACGGAATGACAAAGTTAAAATACCCTCCAGGGTAGCGTTACCGTAGAGAATTTCTGATTGGTCGCACAAAAAGTGGCATTTACAATAAAAGGGTGGCACATTTTTTTTAAGGAGCAATTATAAAAAATATATACTGAAGTGTTAAGTAAATTTTTAATGTAGATCCTTACAAACCCGAAACTTAATATATCTTTATTTTATTTAAAACCATTCCTTGAAACTCATCATAAAGAATTCGGTTTATCTACATTAGAAAATTTTCTTTGCATACTTTTAGGTGAAATAATTGTACGCTGATTACATTATGACACAAAGGGGAATTATGATAAAAGGCACCATTTATAATTTCGGGTATCCCATTTAATTGATGTGAGGTAACACGAATTGCGATTACTTTAGTTCAAGTTTATAAACCCCCTGATTTTCAATTTCCCTTTTTGGGTATATGTGTCATCAAAACCCCCTACTATTTGAATTTGACATCATAATATCCTGGTTACTTGCTTTCCTTTTTTCCAGACTAATACCCAACATATTAGCTTCAATTTTTATCACACACTAATTTGCATACGCATAAGAACCCCAAAGCTAGTTCCGATAACAACCACATCCAGAGATGTGTGGAGCAGCCATTAACTCATGTTTTCACACAATCAGATAAAGGATTCACACATTTTTTTTTTTTTTTGTTTACTTAGTAAGCAAAAGCGCTCGAAACCAAAAACACCATTAATCGCGGCTCTTTAGGTACCGAAATGACAAAAACCTCTTGTTTGGAGGTTCAACCTCCAGCGCAGCCATTACAAATGAGAACAATTGTGATCAAATGTGTGTTAAGGATAAAAAGGATTTGTTCTTGCACATAGACGTAGAGACAAAGCCACAAAGAGGATTTGCTGTAGTTGTTGTTGTTGCAAAACTACCATGCAGTTTCATTCATGCTTTTTTTGTTTTGGTTTTAAACTCATTTGTTTGTAAGATGATGATATGGCTGTTGATGAGGATGATTATGATGGGGATAAAGATGATGCTATAACATTTACCAAATGAAGGAGCCGTGTATATGTATGGGATATTTTTTACTTGACAAAAACACACACATTTTGACTATCACACACATACATACCTACATACTCTCTAGAGGCACAAAAGTCGAAAATCGACTTTTCGACTTATCGATATTTTGTAAAAAAGTCGCAAAGTCGAAGTCTCCTTTTTGTAATCTGCAGAATCGACATTTGATTTTTTCTTAAATCAATTAAAAACACACACACAGTTTGACTATCACACACAGACATACTCTTTAGAAGTACAAAAATCGAATTTTCGACTAATCGATATTTTGTAAAAAAGTTATCTGCAGAATCGCGTTTGAAATTTTTGACTAATCGATATCTTGTAAAAAAGTTATCTGCAGAATCGCGTTTGAATTTTTTTATACCCACCACCATAGGATGTGGTGGGGGGGGGGGGGGGGGGGGGGGATTATATTAACTTTGTCACTCCGTTTGTAACACATCGAATTATTATTCTGGGTTGTGGTGAAATTGTGACTCGATCTAAACATGTCCGTCCGTCCGTCTGTTGAAATCACGCCAAATTCCAACCGAAACAATCTATCGACTTGAAACTTTGCACAAGTAGTTGTTATTGGTGTAGGTCGGATGGTATTGAAAATGGGCCATATCGGTCCACTTTTACGTATAGCCCCTATATTAACGGATCCTCAGATTTGGCTTGCGGAGCCTTTAAGGGTCGTGGTGAAATTCTGACTCAATCTAAGCATGTCCGTCTGTTGAAATCACGCTAACTTCTAAACGAAACAATCTATCGACTTGAAACTTGGCACAAGCAGTTGTTATTGATGTAGGTCAGACGGTATTGAAAATCGGTCCACTTTTACGTATAGCCCCCATATTAACGGACCCTCAGATTTGGCTTGCGGAGCCTTTAAGAGAAGCACATTTGATCCGATCCGGCTGAAATTTGGCACTTGGTGTTGGTATATGGTCTTTAACAACCATGCAAAAATTGGTCCACATCGGTCCATAATTATATATAGCCCCCATATAAAGCGATCCCAAGCTTTGGCTTGCGGAGGCCCAAAGAGAAACAAATTTCATCCGATCCGGCTGAAATTTGGTGCATGATGTTGATATATGGTCTCTAACAACCATGCAAAAATTGGTCTACATTGGTCCATAAATATATATGGCGCCCATATAAACCGATCCCCAGATTTGGGTTGCGGAGCCTCAAAGAGGAGCAAAAATGCATCCGATCCGGCGAAATTTGGTACATGGTATTGGTATATGGTCTCTAACAACCATGCAAAAATTGGTCCACATCGGTTCATAATTATATATATAGCCCCCATATAAACCGATCCCCAGATTTGGCTTGCGGAGTCTCCAAGAGAAGCAAATTTCATCCAATCCGGTTGTAATTTGGAACATGGTGTTAGTATATGATCTTTAACAACCGTGCCAGAATTGGTCCATATCGGTCCATAATTATATATAGCCCCCATATAAAACATTCTCCAGATTTGACTTCCGGAGCCTCTTGGAGGAGCAAAATTCATCCGATCCGGTTCAAATTAGGCACGTGGTGTTAGTATATGGTCGCTAACAACCATACCAAAATTGGTCCAATCACACAAAAATTGGTCCATATCGGTTCATAATCATGGTTGCCACTGGAGCCAAAAATAATCTACCAAAATTTTATTTCTATAGAGAATTTTGTCAAAATTTTATTTCTAGAGAAAATTTTGTTAAAATTTTATTCGGTTCATAATAAAATTCTCATCATTGTCAAAATTTTATTTCTATAGAAAATTTTGTCAAAATTTTATTTCTATAGAAAATTTTGTTCAAATTGTATTCGGTTCATAATCATGGTTGCCACTCGAACCAAAAATAATCTACCAAGATTTTATTTCTATAGAAAATTTTGTCAAAAGTTTATTTCTATAGAAAATTTTGTCAAAAGTTTATTTCTATAGAAAATTTTGTTAAAATTTTATTTCTGTAGAAATTTTTGTCAAAATTTTCTTTCTATAGAAAATTTTGTCAAAATTTTTATTTCTATAGAAAATTTTGTGAAAATTTTATTTCTATAGAAAATTTTGTTAAAATTTTATTTCTGTAGAAAATTTTGTCAAAATTTTATGTCTACTTTGTCAAACTGAATAATATACGTATTGGATCGATCTTTTTTGATTTAATATATACCACGTATGGACTTACATACAATTTAGAAGATGGTGTTAGGAGGTTTTAAGATACCTTGCCATCGGCAAGCGTTACCGCAACTTAAGTAATTCGATTGTGGATGGCAGTGTTTAGAAGATGTTTCTACGCAATCCATGATGGAGGGTACATAAGCTTCGGCCTGGCCGAACTTACGGCCGTATATACTTGTTTTTAAATTAAAAATTCAAATTTTCATAATGACAAAAAGTTATATTAACATATTTTAACAAAAATAGTCGAAAGGACGAATTTGAGTTTAAAGAGGATTGTGAAGTAGGTCTTTCTATGCCGAAAATGTCGATGGATGTGACGTCCAAAGCCAAATTTTCAATAAACGCAAATGTCGAAAGGAGGCTTTTTCAAATGCGTATGCCAAAAAATCGGTCAATTCGAATGTCGAAAAGTCGACTTTATCAAAAATTGTAGTAACAATTTTTTTTTTCAATTAAAAAAAAAAACGCCTTTTTTCACATTTTCCAAAATTTAAAAGTCGTTTGTTCCAAATTTTGAAAAAGTTTAAAAAAAGTTGAAAAGTTTGTAAAATCGACGAATTGATTTTCAAATTTTAACTGTTCCAAATTAAGAAAAATTCGGATTGTCAAAAAGTTCATTTTGGCAAAATCAAATGTAGACTTTTTAAAATTTTCAAAAAGTCCTAAAGCTGAGTTTTCAAATTTTGAAAAGGTGAAAAATCGAAGAATCGAGTTTTCTAAATTTGAAACAAAATTCCATGTGAGGACAAATAAATCAAAATTTACAAATTCGGCAAAAGACGGAATGTCGAAAAGTTTACTTTTGGAAAAATTGTTTTTTTTTTGTCTTCGCATTTGATTTGTCAAACTTTTCAATATATAGAAATTCAATTACTCAACTTTCTCAAAATTTGGAATAAACTAATATTCAATTTTTTAAAATGTTAAAATAGTCGATTTGTCAAACATTTAAATATTTAAAATGTCAGCTTCCCGTCTTTATCAAAATTTCTTATTTTCAAAATATTGAAAAGTCGTTTATTCCAAATTTTCAAAACGTCGAAAAGCTGTCTTCTTAAAGATTTTAAAGTTTGCAAAATCAACGAATCGATTTTTTAATTTTTGAACTTTTCCAAATTATGAAAAAGTAGAATTGTCAAAAAGTCAATTTTAGCAAAAGTCAAATGTCGATTTTTTCAATTAAAAATATAATATTGACGACTTTTCAAAATTTTCGAAAAGTCCAAAACTTAATTTTTTAAATTTTGAAAATGTCGCAGAAGCGAAGAATCGCATTTTCTAAATTTGAAATTAAATTCAATTTTTATTAAATTCGAAAAATCGACTCTTCGACAAGTCGAAAAGTCGAATGTAATTTTTTTCCAAATTTTGGAAAAAATCGACTTTTTGAAATCTTGAAATAGTTGGGAAACTCTCTTCTTAATTTTAAAAAGCTGAAAGTTGAAGAATTGACTTTTTCAATTTTTTTTTAATGTGATGTAGTAGAATAATCGACTTTTCTAAATTGAAAAAAAGTCCGAATGTCGAAAAGTCAATGTTTGCAAAAGTTGAATGTAAATTTTTTCATTTTTACAAAATTATTATTCCAAATTTTGAAAATGTTTGAAAAATCAAAGAATCGACCGTTTCAAATTTTATAAAATGTGAGGTGTCAAAAAATCGTCTTTTGCAAGTTCAGAAAAATTTGAATTACTGAAAGGTTGATTTATGCAAAAGTGAAATGTGGACTTTCTTAAATTAAAAAAATCGAATATTCGACTTTTCAAAATTGTGTAATTATCGAAATTTCGAATAAGTTCGGTGACCAAAATTGACTAATAGTTAAAGGGGTATAAATAGTAGCACTTTTATGCTGAAAATTCACCAAAATTTGGAAAAATTCGAAATGTCGAAAAGCCGACTTTTTCAAAAGCCAAATGTCAACTTAAAAAAAAAAAACGAAAAGTCGACTTTGTTTCAAAATTGTAAAAGGTCAGTAAATTAAAGCATCGACTTTATTAAATTTTGAAAAATGTGAAAAATCAAAAATTCGTATTTTCAAACTTTTAGGTTAGGTTAGGGTAGGTGGCAGCCCGATGTATCAGGCTCACTTAGACTATTCATTGTGATACCACATTGGTGCTGCCCGATTCCATGTTAAGCTCAATGACAAGGGACCTCTTTTTTATAGGCGAGTCCGAACGGCGTTCCACATTGCAGTGAAACCACTTAGAGAAGCTTTGAAACTCTCAGAAATCTCACCAGCATTACTGAGGTGGAATAATCCACCGCTGAAAAACTTTTTGGTGTTCGGTCGAAGCAGGAATCGAACCCACAACCTTGTGAATGCAAGGCGGGCATGCTAACCATTGCACCACCGTGGCTCCCATTTTTAAACTTTTGGGAAAAGTTGGAATGTCAAAATGTCGACTTTTTCAAAAGTCGAATGTCAACTTTTTCACATTTTGAAAAAAATCGAAATTTCGAGAAGTTGAATTCTTAAATTTTTAAAAGGTTGAAAAATCGAGGAATCTTTTCCAAGTGCGTAGGAGGTCGTATTTTTGAATTATCAGAATAGGTTCGTATAATTTACTAAACCGAAAGTGAATCACACTTGAACCTCCCGAAAAAAGAATTTTTGATTGTCGAATTTGCCTTCGTTTGGTTCGAGTGTAATTCACTTTGCGCTTAGTGAATTATTCGAATTTATTCTCATAATTTGTTAATAGCTGATGAGTTATGTGGGAGTCCCGAAACAGTCCAAGCCAAATTTTACCCAAATAAATTTGACAAACATATTTTTTTCTCCTTCGTTGAAGCTACTCTTGAAGTTTAGTCAACGCCTGGTATTAAGCTAAAATCAAAACGATAATAAGGGTCGAAATATTTTTTCAAATTTATAAAAGGTCGAAGAATCGACTTTTCCAAATTCCGAAAAAAACGTAAAGTCGAAAATTCTAATTGCCAAATTCGAATGTCAACTTTTCCAAATTTTGTAAATTTCGAAAAATCGTCTTTTGGTGTCTCACTGTAATCTCTAACACACGCATAACATAAGTGACAATTGCTTTAAATAGGGAAAATCCTGCGGCAAATATCAAAAGCTGCAACAATATCCTAGATGGGTAACAAAGAATAACAGCAATGTCAACGTCAGTGACAATACTGCAACAATCTCATTTATCGTCATAGGTTACCACACTTGGCATTATTGCTATTTCGGGCTTTGGTGGTGGTGTTCTTTTGTCTTTTATAGGTTATGAAAAAAAAGAAAGTTTTTTTTTGTAATGCTCATATGCTCTTGATTAAAAATAAAAAAGGAAAATGTACTAAAAAAATGGGGGAAATGTGAGGACAAATAGAATTCGAGGTTATCTTTTATGGTGAGTCATTTGTGGTATCGCTGCTGGTAATGGATCAGCCCTAGAACTCGTACAGGATTAGCCCCCAATCTATATGGAACAGTCCGAGTTCTCGTCAAAACATATGGAAAGGTCACTTTAACATGAGTTTGTCATTGACTGGGTAAATTTACACTTTAGTATAGGACTTTAACTCATTTTAAAGTACACGTTCTGGGACATTTTAGTAGGCCAACCCATAGACAGGTACTCTTGAATCAATTTTCGATAACTTCTTACGAATCTATTTCAGTATGAACATCAGAATTCATCAACCGTGTGTTCAAAATAAATTCGTGAAATAAAAAAAAAAAATTGCAAAAATACAAATAAATAAAAATAATGCGCTTTTCTTTGTTCCATTACATATCAGTTGCCCTGTTTATCCAATATCGTATTCTTTCCTCCCTTTGGAAATCCTTCCTGGTATACAAATGTTGATTCATTGAATACGTCAGCATGAAGTGGATGCAAATGATAAATGTAATATACACCTGACTTGCCAAAGTATTCTTGTGCTTCATGAACCCAGAGATTTTCTTCTTCGAGATGACGAAGTGATTTAAAATGGTGGGAAAAATACAGATGCTATAAAGTCGGCGAACAGAAACAGTCCCAATGACTTAGTGATTACCTAGTGAACTGCATTTGCCATTTCTTATGTCATTGTCGTGTTTTTTTCTTTTGAAAGCTGTTTCTATTTTTTTCGCTGTAAATTTCTCAATGATAAATGGAAACAGACAACAAGTCACTATTGACATACTTTTGGATGATTTTCAATCTGCCAAATGCAGAAATATTTTGCAATTGAAATTCCAGAAAATGAGAACACTGAGAATTGAACTCAGTGGAATGGTAAAAAAATAGGCAGTACTGACAGAACTGGATGCAACATTTGTGTGAGCTATGATACTGGTGTTCTATCCTGAAACAGCGTTATCGTCCGGAACTTCTAAAAGGTTGGAACAATTATAGGTGGTAGGTAGAAATAAAATTTTCACAAATTGATTTATAGAAATAAAATTTTCAGAATATTTTTTATAGAAATAAAATTTTGACAACATTTTCTATAGAAATAAAAGTTTGACCAAATTTACTATAAATATAAATTTTTGACAAAATTTTCTACAGAAATAAAATTTTTACAAAATTTTCTAAAAAATGAAAATTTGACAAAATTTTCTATAGAGATAAAATTTTGACACAATATTCTCAGAATAAAACATTTTGAGAAAATATTCTACAGAATTAAAATTTTCTAAAGAAATATAACCTTGACAATTATCTATAGAAATAAAATTTTGAGAAAATTTTCTATAGAAATAAAATTTTGACAAAAATTTCTATAGAAATAAAATTTTGACAAAATTTTCTATAGAAATAAAAATTTGGATAAAATTTTTTATAAAAATAAAATTTTGATCAAATTTCCTATAGAAAGAAAATTTTCACAAAATATTCTATAGGATTAAAATTTTGACAAAATTTTCTATAGAAATACAATTTTGACAAAAATTTTCCAAATAACCAAAAATTTGTCAAATTTTTCTATATATTTTGACCAACATTTTCATAAAATTAAAATTTTTACAAAATTTTCTATAGAAACGAAATTTAGATACATTTTGCATAAGAAATAAAATTAAGACAAATTTTTCCATAGAAATAAAACTTAGACAATGTTTTCTATAGAAATCAAAATTTTTACAAAAATTTTCTATAGAATTAAATTTATGCAAAAATTTCTATGAATATAACATTTTGACAAAATTTTCTATAGAAATTTCTATAGAAAATTTGCCAAAATTCATAGAAATAAAATTTTGAACAAATTGTCTATAGAAATAAAATTTTGACAAAATTTTCTATAGAAATAAAATTTATAAAATAAAAATGTCGGCAACATTTTCATTAGAAATAAAATTTTGACAAAATTTTCTATAGAAATAAAATTTTGACAAAATATTTTATAGAAGTAAAATTTGACAAAATTTTCTTTAGAAATAATATTTTGACAAAATTTTCTATAGAAATAAAATTTTGACAAACTTTTCTATAGTAATAAAATATTGACACAATTTTCTATACACCTAAAATGTTGACAGAATTTTCTATAAGAACAAACTTTTGTCAAAATTTTCTATAGCAATAAAATTTTGACAAAATTTTCTAAAGAAATAAAATTTTGACAAAACTTTCTATAGAAATAAAATCTTGACAAAATATTCTATAGAAATAAAATTTCGAAAATTTGTTTCTATAGAAATAAAATTTATAAAAAAATAGGGCAAAAAAGTTTCTATAGAAATAAAATTTTGACAAAATAGTTTGTAGAAGTAAAATTTTACAAACTTTTCTGTAGGAATAAAATGTTCTATAGAAATAAAATTTTGACAAAATTTTCTATAGAAATAAAATTTTGACAAAATTTTCTATAGAAATAAAATTTTGACAAAATTTTCTTTAGAAATAAAATTTTGACAAAATTTTCCATAGAAATAAAATTTTAACAATCTTTTCTATAGAATTAAAATGTTGACAAAATTGTCTTTACACATAAAATGTTGACAGAATTTTCTATAGAAATAAAGTTTTACAAAATTTTCTATAAGAACAAATTTTGACAAAATTTTCTATAGAAATAAAATTTTAACACAATTTTATATAGAAATAAAATTTTAACACAATTTTCTATAGAAATAAAATTTTGACAAAATATTCTATAGAAATAAAATATTGCAAAATTTTCTGTAGTAATAAAATTTTGACAAAATTTTCTATGGAAATAAATTTTTGACAAAATTTTGTATATAGAAACTAAATTTTCTATAGAAATAAAATTTTGACAAAATTTTCTATAGAAATACATTTTTGACAAAATTTTCTTTAGAAATAAAATTTTGACAAAATTTTCTACAGAAATAAAATTGGGACAAATAAAATTTTTACAAGAATGTTCTATAGAAATAAAATTTTGACAAAATTTTTTATAGAAATAAAATATTGATAACATTTTCTATAGAAATAAATTTTTGACAAAATTTTCTATAGAAATAAAATTTTGACAAAATTTTCTTTAGAAATAAAATTTTGACAAATGTTTCTATAGAAAAAAATTTCACAAAATTTCCTATAGAATAAAATTTGGACAAAATCTTCTATAGCCATAAAATTTTGACCAAAATTTTCTATAGAAATTAAATTTTAAAAAATTTTGTGTAGCAGTCAAGATTGGATATATAAAATACTAGCGTAACCCGGCCCGCTTCGCTGCGCCTTCCGAAGCGTATTTGGAGGAACATTTTGCATTAACTTAGTCAACTATATCCTTCGTGCAGAAAACAAATTCGAAAAGATTTCAATTCTTTTAAACAAATCGGACTTCTTGATTTTTCGTTTATAGGTAAAAATACGGCGGGAGAGGGTGTACCCTTTCCTCCAAATTTTTTTAATAATGTTCTGTATTCAAGTAGTTGGACAATCTTCTATATTTCTTGTGAATTTTAAGTGGGGTTTGTCAAGGAAAGGTATCCTTCTCCTCAATATATCTGAAAATTAAGCACTATATTATAATAACATACAAAGAATTACTGTTTCCCATCCAATAAATCGGAAAAAGCAAAAGTAGTAAAAAAAATTTACTTCATTAACATTTGCTAAAATGTTGGAAAATGATGCACCCTCGACGTTGGCTGCCAATTTTATGTAAATTTAAGTTCTTTACTAAAAAGAAGTTTGGCAGAAGCCTGTACAAAAATCATAAAATTATGTACCGAGTTCCCATTTACGGACAATCCTCTACTTTCAACTTAAGAAAAAAAACGGACAAAAGGGAACCCTCTCTTTGCTAAAATGACGACTAAAAAGAAGTCTGGCAGAAGCCTGTACAAAAATCATAAAATTATGTACCGAGTTCCCATTTACGGACAACCCTCTACTTTCAATTTAAGAAAAAAAAAACGGACAAAAGGGAACCCTTTCCCCACCTTCGCTCCACTCCGACCTGATATCGGACTATCACGTACCCTATATTAATTTCACATCTACTCAATGGTCCCTATAAATTCTATCGAAATAATCGATAAAGTTTATTTCAATTTTCCCCTTCTCCAACCAGATATCGAAAAATCATATACTAATTTAAAAATCATGTATAAATTTAATCACCTCCTGCCACGTCCCTGTAAATTTCAAGTAGATCGGAGATGTTTAAATTTTGCTCTATTGTTTTAAAGGGACGTCACTTTCCCCGATACAATATCGACACCCCTAACCTTCCCTGAAAATTCTTGAAACTTTCCTTCAAGTGTGGGGCAAGGAAGGTTGCCTCTTCGTTCATAACCTTCCCCCACTGCTTTTGTAAATTTCAAGAAAACTTAAATTTTATTTGTAGTTTTAGAGGAGGACCTCCTTCCCGACCAAATGTCGAAAAGCGTATCTTTTGTAAACGTCCCTGAAAATGTCAAGCAAATTATAAGCCTAAAGGGGCTTATAATTCAAATATCACAAAATCAGGTATCAACTATTACGGTTGACAGAGGTTACGATCTCTCCCCAGTCCTCTGTAAATTTCAAGTAACTCGGTAAAGTTTAATTGTTTCTCTGTATGTACTTAAGAGAAGCGGATGTCTCCCTACGCCCTTTTATTTTTATTAAAAAATCAGGAACCTGATATAAATTTCGTAACCCATTTTTTCTGTAAAATTTCAGTCGGGGGAGTTTAGTTTTGTTTGAACTTTCAAAAAAAAAAACTTGGGCAAAGGGGTGGTCTCGCTCCCCGACCAAATATCGAAAAATAATGTAGCGGATTTTTATCTACATGCCAACCCCAACATTCAATGAAAATTTCAAACAAATCGCATAATTTTGTTCCAAGTTTCAAAAAGTAGGGCAAGAGGGAGGTCCCCCTCCCCGTCCACATATGAAATCATCAGGTACCCCATATTAATTCCAAAACCTCACTACATGTTCTTTGTAAATCTCAGATAATTTAGAGAATTTTAGTTTTTTCACTGTACTTTAAAAAAGTCGAACAAAGGGGAGGCCCCCCCTCCGCCACAAATATCGAAATAAAAAGTAGCGGATCTTTGTCTAGATGCCAACCCCAATCTTCAACGAATATTTCAACCAAATCGGTCAACTTTGGTCCAATTTTCAAAAAGTCCGACAAAGGGGAGGCCCCCCTCCGCGACCAGGTGTCAAAAAATGAGGTACCCTATTTTCACCACATGAACGCCCCCTACGATCTCTGAAAGTTTCAAGTAAATCGGTTAAGCCGTTTCGGAGCCAACTCGGTACATACAAACAAACAAACAAATAAACAAATAAACAAACATAAATTGAATTTTATATATATAGATTTACAAAAATTTTTTAAAGAAATAAAAAGTTTACAAAAATGTTCTTTAAAAATTTTCTATAGAAATAAAATTTGAAAAAAAATTTCCATAGATATAAAATTTTGACAAAATTTTCTGTAGAAATAAAATTTTGACAAAACGTTCTATAGAAATAAAATTTTGACAAGCTTTTTTATAGAAATACAATTTTGACAAAATATTCCATTGAAATAAAATTTCCACAAAATTTTCTATAGAAATAAAATTTTGACAATATTTTTGTATAAAAGTAAAATTTTGATCAAATTTTCTATAAAAAGAAAATTTTCACAAAAAATTCTATAGAAATGAAATTTCGACAAAATTTTCTATAGAAATAAAATTTTGACAAAAATTTTATATAGAAATAAAATTTGAAATTTCTATGGAAATATAGTTTTGACAAAATTTTCTATAGAAATACAATTTTGGCAAAATTTTCTAAATAATTTAAAATTTGTCAAATTTTTCTATATATTTTATATTATTTTGACCAAAATTTTCATAAAATTGAAATTTTGACAAAATTTTGTATAGAAATATAATTTAGACAAAATTTTCTATAGAAATAAAATTTAGACAATATTTTATATAGAAATAAAACTTAGACAAAATTTTCTATAGGAATATAATTTTGACAAAATTTTCTATAGGAATAAAATTTTAACAAAATTTTCTATAGAAATAAAATCTTGACAAAATTTTCTATAGAAATAAAATTTTGGCGAAATTTTCTATGGAAATAAAATTTTGACAAATTTTTTTATATAAATAAAGTTTTGAGAAAATTTTCAAAAAAAAAAATTTTTTGACAAAATATTTTATAGAAGTAAAATTTGGACAAAATTTTCTATAGAAATAAAATTTTCTACAAAAATAAACTTTTAACAAAATCTTCTATAGAATTTTGATAAACTCTTCTGTAGAAATAAAATTTTGACAAATTTTTCTATAGAATTTTGATAAACTCTTCTGTAGAAAAAAATTGTGACAAAATTTTCTATAGATTTTTGATAAACTCTTCTGTGGAAATAAATTTTGACGAAAATTTTTGAAACTAAATTTTGTAAAGAAATAAAATTTCTACAAATGTTGGTAGATTTGCTTTGGCTCGAGTGGCAAACGTAGTTGCGATTCAAAGATTTTGTAAGCCATTGTGTGGTAGTAATGAAGCGAGTTACCTCGTTTTTGCCATTCTTGGTTAATGCGTTCTGAATGCGATGGGACTGAGTTCTGTGGCTCTGTGGTATTTTGGTGTAAACGAATAATTCATTTTTCTATGGAAACAAAAAAACTGATTTGTTTACAAAATTAATTTCAACAAATTACGGGTTAGTTTGTATTTAATTAAATGTTTGCTTATGAAACATGAATGATTTATGCTGGAAACCATTATTACTTTTTCTGCAATTGGATTTTTTCCTCATTTTGCAATTGTTTTAATTAACTGGTACAGTTCGGTTATCAATTTACCAAACGTTTTCATCGTATAAACCTGCAGGTACAAATGAAAGTGGAAAATATTTTCCTTTTTTCAATCAACATTTTGTAAATAAATAATTTGAATTTATTCAAACCACATTCACCAATTTAAGCTTGGAGGTGTTTGGTTTTATCTGTTATGGATTGCAAAAAAAAAAAAAATAAAAAAACAACAAGAATATGTAGGGCCATGAGTTCGGCCGGATCGAATCTTAAATACTTACCACAATGAATCAAATATAACAGTTTCCCTTGACTGTCATAGCTGGTATAATGGCGAGAATTCTCGGTGTCCCATTCCCGGGTAAATCCTTAATAGCCAAGGATCCCATGATTTGTCTTTTTAAAGGGTTCAAAGTGCATATTATTACACATTCGATTATAGAATTCGGTATTAAAAAGTCTATAAAGCTGAAAGAACTAAGAGAACCCATTCATCGATCCCTTGTATCAAAAACTGTCACTGTCGACATTTTGGTCGGATTTTTGAACTATTTAGGATTTAAAAATCGGTGTTAAACAATGCATTTGGTGAGTTTCAGAACATTACTTTAAAAGCTTTCTTTCCTGGTGTAAATGCTCAATTTAATATTTCATGAAGCCTTCAATTTTTCGCATTTAATTACATACGCTCCTTAGTCAGTGATTAACTGGTTAAGTATGAGATCCTTTCCATAGTTCCAAGAACTGTTTTCAAGGTTGGTGATATAGCGTTCAATATTTTTTTTGCCCTGTTACCCAAGTGATTTATAGGCATTTTTCTTTTTTGTGGTTAACGTTGACAGTTGGCTTAATGGAAAATTCAACGATAAAAACTCATTACTAAAGAAGTCTCATACTCAGAATGCAATAAAATAGCTCACACTTGGTGGTCGGTTTTGGCGAAATGGGGAATGAGAAACTTACAGCTTACATATACAGAAATTTTCAATTAAAATGAGAAGAAGAACAAGAAAAATAAATGGAAAATGAAGGAATGAGATACGCACATAAAATGTTAATTAACAATTGTATTGCATTCATTGAAGTTAATAGGGAGAGATGAGTAATTTGCTACCTTTTTTTCACGGTAATTAGTAGACAATTTTTTTTTGCTTTTCTCAAACTAAGGTAGCAATTAAGATATTAAAGATATGAGAAATGTCACAAACTATGTTGCAATTAATGCATTTTCTAATTTAAATTAATTTTCTATAAAAGCCATTCATTTATTGCCCTAAAGTATAATTTAAAAGGACTGTGGAAATTTCTTTTTTATGTTATTTTTTCTATTGCATACCATTAGGCTGTAAAAAGGTTTTATGTTAGATATATGATTATGTAATATTTACTTGTTCTCTATATATGCAGGACTTGTTTTGTCTATCTGTACAAGCATTTATAATTTATTTTTACACACATTATGATTTTGGAGTTTTTTTTGCATACCTTTAGGCGTACATAGATTATATATTAGACATGTGATTATATTGTGCAGGATTTATATTTACTTAAAAGTTTTAAAATAATATCTCATGGACTCATGGAAGACAGAATAATGGATTTTCCTTAATATGGATTTGAATTTTTTTTTTCTATAGCATACTTTTAGGCTGTAATAAATTTTATGTTAAGTATTCCTGTTTACTGTTCGATGAATTGGGATACAAACAACATGACGTATCAAGTTTCAAGCGTAAAAAACAACAAATGTCAGATGAATTTAACATGGGATTGCCATAGGATGGATGTCCACCATTTCAAATGCCGTTGCACAGACTTTGAATCACTTCTTAAGGTGTGATGTGAATTAAAAAAAAATGTGATGTTTTGCCAAATAAATAATTTTTATAATTTTTATGTTTTTTTAAAGTAATCTAACGTTTGTCTGAAACGTTTGGCATAAAATATTCGCAATTTTTCTAGAATAGATTTAGCATTTTTTTCGACAAAATTTAAATAAGTTGTATAAATTTTTTAATTTTTAATCGGGTTTTGAACAATTTGAAAAAAAAAAAACAAGTAAGGAAAGTCTAAAGTCGGGCGGGGCCGACTATATTATACCCTGCACCACTTCCTAGATCTAAATTTTCGATACCATATCACATCCGTAAAATGTGTTGGGGGCTATATATAAAGGTTTGTCCCAAATACATACATTTAAACATCACTCGATCTGGACAGAATTTGATAGACTTTTATAAAATCTATAGACTCAAAATTTAAGTTGGCTAATGCACTAGGGTGGAACACAATTTTAGTAAAAAAATATAGGAAACATTTAAATCTGAAGCAATTTTAAGGAAACTTCGCAAAAGTTTATTTATGATTTATCGCTCGATATATACACAGTCTTACACAAGTTTACATACCCCTGAGTTTTTAACCTACTAACCAAACATCTTTCTTGTTGTTTTTTATAAACCACACTAAAAAAATATTGATAAAAATTAACAAATACTATGTTTTCAAATTATTTTACAAAAATTAAAGCATGTATATGCATAGTTTATAATATTTTATTATTTCAATAAAATACAAATTCTTTAATCGTATGTAAACTTGTGTGAGACTGTGTATGTATTAAAAGTTTAGGAAAATTAGAGTCATTTTTACAACTTTTCGACTAAGCAGTGGAGATTTAACAAGAAAAATTTTGGTATTTTGACCATTTTTGTCGAAATCAGAAAAACATATATATGGGAGCTATATCTAAATCTGAACCAATTTCAATCAAATTTGGCACACATGACTATATTACTTATTTTACTCCTAGTGCAAAATTTCAACCAAATTGGGCCAAAACTCTGGCTTCTGGGGCCATATAAGTCTATATCGGGCGAAAAATATATATGGAAGCTATATCTAAATCTGAACCGATTTCAATCAAATTTGGCACACATGACTATACTACTAATTGTACTCCTTGTGCAAAATTTCAAGCTAATCGGGATAAAACTCTGGCTTCTGGGTCCATATAAGTGCATATCAGGCGAAAGATATATATGGGAGCTATATCTAAATATGAATCGATTTGAACCAAATTTGGCACGCATAGCTACAATGCTATCTACTCCCTGTGCAAAATTTCAAACAAATTGGGCCAAAACTCTGGCTTTTAGGACCATATTAGTCCATATCGGGCGAAAGATATATATGGGAGCTATAGTTAAATCTGAACCGATTTCAATCAAATTTTGCACACATGACTATATTATTAGTTGTACTCCTAGTGCAAAATTTCAACCAAATTCGGCCAAAAGTCTGGCTTCTGGGGCCATATAAGTCCATATCGGGCGCAAAATATATATGGGAGCTATATCTAAATCTGAACCGATTTCAATAAAATTTTGCACACTTTACTACACGACTAAGTGTGATGTTTGTACAAAATTTCAAGCAAATCGGTATAAAACTCTGGCTGCTGGTTCCATATTAGTGCATATCGGGCGAAAGATATATATGGGAGCTATATCTAAATCTTAACCGATTTTTTCCAAAATCAATAGGGTTCTATTCTGACCCAAATTAGGAACATGTGCCAAATTTGAAGGCGATTGGACTGAAATTGCGACCTAGACTTTGATCACAGACAGACGGACGGACGGACGGACAGACGGACATGGTTATATCGACTCAGGGACCCACCCTGAGCATTATTGCCAAAGACACCATGTGTCTATCTCGTCTCCTTCAGGGTGTTACAAACTAACTTATAATACCCTGTTCCACAGTGTGGCGCAGGGTATAAAAACAAGTATATACGGCCGTAAGTTCGGCCAGGCCGAAGCTTATGTACCCTCCCCCATGGATTGCGTAGAAACTTCTACAGAAGACTGTCATCCACAATCGAATTACTTGGGTTGCCGATGGCAAGGTATCTTAAAACTTCTTAACACCGTCTTCTAAATTACAAGGTAGTCCATACGTAGTATATATTAAACTAAAAAAGGCCGATTAAATACGTATATAATTAAGTTTAAAGTTTCTATAGAAATAAAATTTTGACAAAATAAAATTTTGACAACATTTTCTATAGAAGTAAAATTTGGAAAAAAATTTCTATAGAAATAAAATTTGGGAAAAATTCTCTATAGAAATAAAATTTTGACAAAATTTTCTATATAAATAAAATGTTGACAAAATTTTTTATAGAAATAAAATTTTTACAAAATTTTCTATAGAAATAACATTTTGACAATGTTTTCCATAAAAATAAAATTTTGGTAGATTATTTTTGGCTCGAGTGGCAACCATGAATATGAACCGATATGGACCAATTTTTGTGTGATTGGGGATCGGCTATATATAACTATAGACCGATATGGACCCATTTTGGTATGGATATTAGCGGCCTTATACTAACACCACTTTGCAAATTTCAACCGGATCGGATGAATTTTGCTCCTCCTAGAGGGTCCGGAGATCAAATCTGGGGAACGGTTTATATGGGGGCTATATATTATTATGGACTGACATGGACCGATTTTTGAATGGTTCTTAGAGACTATATACTAATACCATGTACCAAATTTCAGCCGGATCGGATGGAATTTGCTTCTCTTAGAGAATCCGCAAACCAAATCTGGGAATCGGTTTATATGGGGGCTATATATAATTATGAACCGATATGGACCAATTTTTGCGTGGTTGTTAGAGACCATATGCTAATACCATGTACCAAATTTCAGCTGTATCGCATGAAATTTGCTTCTCTTTGAGGCTCCGCAAGCCAAATCTGGGGATCGGTTCATATGGGGGCTATATATAATTATGGACCGATGTGAACCACTTTTTGCGTAGTTTTTAGAGACCATATACTACACTGAAAAAAATATTGTCGTGAGGTCAAAGATTTCATGTCTTTAAAATACGAATACAAATTTTGCTTATCATAGAAGACACATTTCTCTAAAATAAAGTTATTTTCCTTGTCCAAAAGTCGATAAACTTTTCAATGAAGTCGGATTGTCCTTATAATTAAGTGATTTGACTTAAAAATGGGTATCTTAACATGAAAGAAAAAATTTATAGGCTAAGGTCAACTTGACTTTAATAATTCAGAAAAATTCTTTAAATTTAATGAAATTGTCTTTAAATTTGTTGTCTTTTTGCATCTTGACTACAAAGCAAAAAATCGTTCAAATATAGGACATGTTTTTCAAAACTTTATTGTAAAGAAGTTTTTTACTTCACACATAGCATAATTTCTACTGGAAGTCGAGTCTAAATTTGGAAAATAAAGTTGCCGTTAACTCGTTTTTAAAGGACTTTGATAGCATATGAAGAAAAAAAGCTGAGAAAGCGAAAAATTAAAATTTGCTTCCTAGAAGCAAGTACACAAAACCTAAATTTAAAAGAGAATTGTGTCTTAAAAGTGTCCTCACTTGTATTGTCCGCTTCTTTGGCTCGGAATCAATACCAAATTTTTTAAAGTAAAGACAAAATCTTTAGAACCGAGTATGCTTTTTTTTCAGTGTAGCACCATGTACCAAATTTCAGCCGGATCGGATGAAATTTGCTTCTCTTAGAGCAATCGCAAGCCAAATTTGGGGGTCCGTTTATAAGGGGGCTAAACGTAAAAGTGGAGCGATATGGCCCATTTGCAATACCATCCGACCTACATCAATAACAACTACTTGTGCCAAGTTTCAAGTCGATAGCTTGTTTCGTTCGGAAGTTAGCGTGATTTCAACAGACGGACGGACGGACATGCTCAGATCGACTCAGAATTTCACCACGACCCAGAATATATATACTTTATGGGGTCTTAGAGCAATATTTCGATGTGTTACAAACGGAATGACAAAGTTAATATACCCCCATCCTATGGTGGATGGTATAAAAATTGAATTAAAAAAAAAACTTTTTGTGCTGTTAAAATAAAGAACATCTTTGGGGGACATTTTCGGAAGTACTTTTAAAGTTGTGGCTTTAGTGTTTTTTTTTTTTTGATTTGTGCTATTGCATACCTTCAGGCTGTGATAAATTTTATGTTAAATATTCCTGTTCACTGTTAGATGAATTGGGATATAAAACAGATTGAAGCATTATTTTTCAAGCGTATAAAAGAAACAAATGTCAATGACGCTTAAAGAGTCAAATCTTTGGATCGGTTTAATATGAACCAATTGTTGTGCTTTGGAACTCAAATCAGGAAATTGGATCGCGTCGAGACTTTATTGAGAATTTATGATTTATATTTGCCTTAGTTTTTCAAAATAACCTCTCGTAGACTCACGGAAGACAGAATTTGCTACATAATGGTTTTTGATTTTTTTTATTGCATGCTTTTAGGCTGTCCATACAAAACATATTAAAATATATGGACAGCCTAAAAGTATGCAATAAAAAATCCAAAACCATTATGTAGCGAATTCTGTCTTTCGTGAGTCCACGAGAGTTTATTTTGAAAAACTAAGGCAAATATAAATCATAAATTCTCAATAAAGTCTCGACGCGATCCGATTTCCTCATTTGAGATCTGAAGCACAATAATTGCTTCATATTAAACCGATCCCAAGATTTGACTCTTTAAGCGTCATTGGCATTTGCTTCAAGTTGTTTTATATCCCAATTCATCTCAAACTAAACTAATATTCGTGTTCATTGCTAGATGAATTGGGATATGAATCAACTCAACGCATCACCCATCAACTGGATGGATCGGCAAATGTCAAAGACAATCAAGAAGCCAAATCTTGAGATCGGTTTTAGTGGAGGCTACATCGATGTATGAGCCAATATAAACCAATTTTTGTGCTTGAGAAACCAAATCAAGAAATTTTTATTTGCCTTAACACTTTAAACCAATTTCTCATGGACTTTAGAAGGCCAACGATTTGATTGACTTCATTTCTTAGTTGTATATTTGTTTCTATTGCATACATTTGAGCTGTAAAAAATTTTATGTTGGATATGTGATCATCTCTTATTGTTAACTTTTTGTGCAGGATTTGTTTTGTGTATAATCACAATAATTTATAATTTATATTTATCTTAGCTTTTTAAAATAACTTAGAGAATAATCGATTTGCAAGATTATGGTTTTGGATTTTTATTTTCTGTTGCATTTCTTTAGGATGTGTATAGGTTTTATGTTAAATATTAGTGTTCATTGTTAGATTAATTGAGAGATAAATCAGCTTCACACATCGAGTTTGAAGCAAATAGAAAAACTAACTAACTGTCAAAGACGCTCAAGGAGTCAAGTCTTGAGTTCGATTTAAATGGAGGCTATATCGATCTATGGAGCAATATGGACCAATTTTTGTGCTCCAGAACTCAAATCATTGGATTGGTTTATATCAGGACCATATGAAATAATGGGCCGATTAAAACCTATTTTGAGCAATTCAACTGAGTCTCAATCTATGGCCCAACATCTGCACAAGTAATGTAATAATATCCTAGCTTTTTGTTTTTGAATTTTTCAGGATTTATTTTGTGTATGGCTCAAGAATTTGTGATTTATATTTATGTTAGCTTTTTAAAAAATCTCATGAATTTTAAAAGAGCGGAAAATTGATTTACCACATTATGGTTTTCGATTTTTTTTTTCTATTGCATACCTCTAGGCTGTACAAGGATTTTGTGTAAGATATTCGTATTCATTGTAAGTGAATTGGGAACGAACAGACGCTCTAGTAGTTAAATTGAGTTGAATGAAAGGCTATATCGTTGTTTGGAGCGATGTAGGCCGATTTGTGAATTATGGACCCACAGATTAACATAGTCTCAATCTATGGCTCCAACTACTGCAAAAGTATTTATGTTTTTTTCTATTTGTTTTGAGTATTACCACAAGCATTTATGATTTATATTTGCTCTAGCTTTTTAAAATAATCTCTTATAGACTTTACAAGATTGAAAAATTGATTTACCACATTATGGGTTTCGATTATTTTTTCTATTGCATACCTTTAGGCTGTCCAAATATTTTATGATATCTATTTGTATTCATTGTATTTAGTTTTCTTTTCTTATTGTAATATATGAAATATTTGTTTTTTGGCAAATACATCTGATCCATGTTGTCCTTTGCTGAGTTTTTAATTAAATTGCATGAGAAAAATATATACGCTCTATTTGTATAAATGGTATTACATTTTAAGTAGATTACAATTGCAATTTTTTTTTATATGGGCTAGTATCAAAATATTTGCTATGTCAATATTATTTATTCAATTTGAGTCAATAAAAATTCTTGGGAAAACCAATAAATGAAATACAGGGGAAGGTATTCCACAATAACAAGTGCATGAGATGCTGGAAAATGCTTCATAGACACTCTAAACACATCCACGACGGATTGATGTAAGAAACTACATAAGCAGGTATATATATAGGCCTGTAGTCAGAAAGAGGGGTTGGAAATTTCTAAAAAAAAGTGGCACTTGCAATAAAAGGTAGCACATTAGTTTAAAGAAATGACACATAAAGTGACTTATTTTTTTATAAAGAAACTATATGTATTAACTTAATATTATAAGTTTTTCTAGAGAATTCATTTTTTTCAAAAAAAATCACATTAAATCTAACAAGTATATACGGCCGTAAGTTCGGCCAGGCCGAATCTTATGTACCCTCTACCATGGATTGTATAGAAACTTGTACTAAAGACTGTCATCCACAATCGAATTACTTGGGTTGCGGTAACACTTGCCGATGGCAAGGTATCTTAAAACTTCTTAACACTGTCTTCTAAATTGTAAGTTAGTCCATACGGGGTATATATTAAACAAAAAAAGGCCGATTAATTACGTAAATAATTCAGTTTGACAAAATTTTGTATAGTAATAAAATTTTGACAAAATTTTCTATAGAAATAAAATTTTCTGAAAATTTTCTATAGAAATAAAATTTTGACAAAATTTTCTATAGAATTAAAATTTTGACAAAATTTTCTATAGAAATAAAATTTGACAAACTTTTCTATAGAAATAAAATTTTGACAAAATTTTCTATAGAAATAAAATCTTGACAAAATTTTGTATAGTAATAAAATTTTGACAAAATTTTCTTTATTACTAAAATTTTGATAAAATTTTCTATAGAAATAAAATCTTGATAAAATTGTATATAGTAATAAAATTTTGACAAAATGTTCAATATTAATAAAATTGTGATAAAATTTTCTATGGTAATAAAATTTTGACAAAATTTTCTATAGTAATAAAATTTTGACAAAATTTTCTTTATTACTAAAATTTTGATAAAATTTTCTATAGAAATAAAATCTTGACAAAATTGTGTATAGTAATAAAATTTTGACAAAATGTTCTATATTAATAAAATTGTGATAAAATTTTCTATGGTAATAAAATTTTGACAAAATTTTCTATAGTAATAAAATTTTGACAAAATTTTTTATAGAAATAAAATCTTGACAAAATTTTCTATATTAATAAAATTGTGATAAAATTTTCTATGGTAATAAAATTTGGAAGAAATTTTCTAAAAAAACGAAATCTTGACAACATTTTATGTAGTAATAAAATTTTGACACAATGTTCTATAGAAATAAAATTTTGGTAGATTATTTTTGGGGATCGGCTATATATAACTATAGAACGATATGTACCAATTTTGGCATGGTTACTAGCGCAATGTACCAAATTTCACCACGTACCACGTATATATAATTAAGACCAATTTTTGCATGGTTGTTAGAGACCATATACACCACGTACCAAATTTCAACCGCATCGGGTGAATTCTGCTCTTCCAAGGGGCTTCGGAGGTCAAATCTGGGGATCGGTTTATATGGGGGCTACATATAATTATTGACCGATACGGACCAATTCCTGCATGGTTGTTAGAGAACAAATACTAACACCACGTACCAAATTGCAACCGAATCGGATGAATTTTGCTCATCCATAAGTCTCCGGAGGTCAAACCTGGGGATCGGTTTATATGGGGGCTATATATAAATATGGACCGACGTGAACCAATTTGTCATGGTTGTTAGAGACCATATACTAACACCATGTACCAAATTTCAGCCGGATCGGATGAAATTTGCTTCTCTTAGAGGCTTCGCAAGCCAAATCGGGGGATCGGTTTATATGGGGGCTATATATAATTATAGACCGATTTGGAGCAATTTTTGCATGGTTATGAGAGACGATATACTAACACCATGTTCCAAATTTCAGCCGGATCGGATGAAATTTGCTCCTCCAAGAGGCTTCGCAAGCCAAATCTGAGGCTCGGTTTATATATATATATATATATATATATATATATATATATATATATATATATATATATATATATATATATATATATATATATATATATATATATATATATATATATATATATATATATATATATATATATATATATATATATATATATATATATATATATATATATATATATATATATATATATATATATATATATATATATATATATATATATATATATATATATATATATATATATATATATATATATATATATATATATATATATATATATATATATATACTTTATGGGGTCTTAGAGTAATATTTCAATGTGTTATAAACGGAATGACAAAGTTACGGCCGTAAGTTCGGCCAGGCCGAAGCTTATGTACCCTCCACCATGGATTGCGTAGAAACTTCATCTAAACACGGTATCTTAAAACCTCCTAACACCATCTTCTAAATTGTATGTAAGTCCATACGTGGTATATATTAAATCAAAAAAGATCGATCCAATACGTATATAATTCAGTTTGACAAAGTAGACATAAAATTTTGACAAAATTTTCTATAGAAAAAAAATTTTGACAAAATTTTCAATAGAAAAAAAAATTTTGACAAAAATTTCTACAGAAATAAAATTTTAACAAAATTTTCTATAGAAATAAACTTTTGATAAAATTTTCTATAGAACTAAAGTCTTGGTAGATTATTTTTGGCTCGAGTGGCAACCATGATTATGAACCGAATACAATTTGAACAAAATTTTTTATAGAAATAAAATTTTGACAAAATTTTCTATAGAAATACAATTTTGACAATGATGAAAATTTTATTATGACCCGAATAAAATTTTAACAAAATTTTCTCTAGAAGTAAAATTTTGACAAATTTTTCTATAGAAATAGTATTTTGCCAAAATTTTCTATAGAAATAAAATTTTGGTAGATTATTTTTGGCTCTAGTGGCAACCATGATTATGAACCGATATGGACCAATTTTTGTGTGATTGGACCAATTTTGGTATAGGTGTTAGCGATCATATACTAACACCACGTGCCTAATTTGAATCGGATCGGATGAATTTTGCTCCTCCAAGAGGCTGCGGAGGTCAAATCTGGAGAAGGTTTTATATGGGGGCTATATATAATTATGGACCGATATGGACCAATTCAGGCACGGTTGTTAAAGATCATATACTAACACCATGTTCCAAATTACAACCGGATTGGATGAAATTTGCTTCTCTTGGAGACTTCGCAAGCCAAATCTGGGGATCGGTTTATATGGGGGCTATATGTAATTATTGACCGATGTGGACCAATTTTTGCATGATTGTTAGAGACCATATACCAACACCATGTACCAAATTTCAGCCGGATCGGATGAAATATGCTTCTCTTAGAGGCTCCACAAGCCAAATCTGGGGATCGGTTTATATGGGGACTATATATAATTATCTACCGATGTGGACCAATTTTTGCGTGGTTGTTAGCGACCATATACCAACACCATATTCCAAATTTCGGCCGGATCGGATGAAATATGCCTCTGTTAGAGGCTTCACAAGCCAAATCTGAGGGTCCCTTTATATGGGGGCTATACGTAAAAGTGGACCGATATGGCCCATTTTCAATACCATCCGACCTAAATCGATAACAACTACTTGTCCCAAGTTTCAAGTCGATAGCTTATTTCGTTCGGAAGTTAGCGTGATTTCAACAGACGGACGGACGGACGGACGGACATGCTTAGATCGACTCAGAATTTCACCACGACCCAGAATATATATACTTTATGGGGCAATATTTCGATGTGTTACAAACGGAATGACAAAGTTAATATACCCCTATCCTATGATGGAGGGTATAAAAAAATGAATTTTACTTAGCAAGTTTGACTGTTGGATATATTTTTATCGAGCTGATATATCCTCAATCACACGACTCTACTTGTTAATTGTAAGATTGATTTTTTATTTTATTTGATAATATTTACGCTTGTACATTCTCAAAAAGTCAACGCCTTATTATGGCACATACATGTTGACCCGTTGAAACAACTAAATTTAAAATATTACTCATATTTTATGGAAAACATTTTTTTATTTTATTTATTTACTTATTAATTAATTACATTTAAAATAAAATTATAAATATAATTGTAAACTTTGACTGCTAGGGTCTTAAGCTTAAATATTACACTGTATATTATTAAACAAACATACTTGGATATGGATTCATCTGTATGGGGATGTTTGATCCTGGAAAGCATAATGAACAAACGTGGGAGTAGTTTCTAAAAGTGGACTGTAGTTAATTTTTGTTAACTCCCAGAGTTGTTAATGTAGATGCCAAGACCAGTAACCAAAAAGTAAAGAAACAGAAACAAACAACAGTTTTCAAGATTCAGTATACAGATTTATTGTTGTGGCTCTCAATAATGCTTCTTACCGTCTTCGATGAAGATGTACAAGTGAAGTTGAGAATTTTAACAATAGTCTAATAGAGCAATGTTAGTTAAACAATTCAGTAATGAAAAGGACAACTATTTTAATTCATTTGAGCAAAACTATTGTTGTAGAATGGATAAAAAATAGGGTTGCCGTTTGGCTGGTTTTAAAGTTAATTCATTACAATTCAATAATTCGTTTATATAGTAGATAATTCAATAATAAATTTAAATAAATAATTCATAATTTGAATAAATAATAAACTTGTTCAACTAGATTCAACACATAAGATT
Organism: Haematobia irritans; assembly: GCF_050003625.1. Classification (NCBI taxonomy): domain Eukaryota; kingdom Metazoa; phylum Arthropoda; class Insecta; order Diptera; family Muscidae; genus Haematobia; species Haematobia irritans. The sequence continues at coordinate 22,298,981 of NC_134399.1, read as the reverse complement.
GCAAATTTTAAGCATATCAACCATTGAACGTATATATTCTGGAACAAATATCAACATTACATTTGGCTATAATTACATTTGGATAGAACAGTAAGAGTATGTATGGCTTTTCGTTTTTGGGGTTCTTTCCCCAAACCTATTCTTTATCACTCATAAGCATTCCCAAATGACAAAAAATATGATTGAGTTTCTATGCAAATATTCTAGTGTAAATGTATGTTGATTAAAATTTTATTACAATTTCTTTTATATATTGATTTAGTACAAAGTTCCTATTTAATCTTCGACATTTGTTTGACTCGCAAAAAGTAAAGCATACTTTGAGGATACATAAAAAAATTATATTTTGTTTTATAAAAAATAAAACGAATGTGGCTTACCTTAATCTCTTTGACAGTGGATGGTTGTACTGCGATGAAACTATGACGAGCTGTAAACAAATAAATGGAAAAATAATTAAATGAAATTACAATCTAATGAAGAATCTTGAAGGCAATTCAAAATCCCCTTTTCTTATAAAAAAAATGTTGCAACAATAATCACATATTTGAAAATTAAATCTGAAATCATACACCCTCAAAAAAAAATCGCCTCTCTAACATATGTTCCAAACATATTTTGCAGGAAGCACAAATATTATTGGATACTGCCGAAACATTAATATGTTTGTTTTATGTGAACATATTCTATTTTTGGAAGCATTTTGAGCCAAAAATATTATATGCTTGGAAGAATTTTCCCCAAAGAATATTGTGCTCATTCCCTAACATAATTTTCACTTCCACGAAATTTTTTAGTTCTTGGCACCTTTTTCTGTAATACAAATAATGTTGAAGAAATTATTCAATTTTATAATTTTTTTAAATTTTACCTTTCGCCTGGACGGAGAATCGAACCGAGGACCATACAGTTTGTAAGCCAACACACTACCACTGAGCTACGTAGCTGTTATAGTCACCAGAAGACAATTATCGTTATAAGTTACATTTATATAGCATAGTTTGCAGCGCCCACGAGCCCATGCAAACATAACATTATTTAACAGAAACATACATGTGTTGGCAACGTGGAGCAGTGGTTAGCATGTCTGCCGTACATGCAAAGGGTCGTGGGTTCAATCCCTGCTCCGACCAAACACCAATTGTTTTTTTTTTTTTTTAATTTACGCATTTATATTTATACTATATTAAATTTTTATAATGAAACTTCGAAATGTGGGTTATTAAAGATTTACAGTCAGAAACAGTGCTTGATATAAACGAAATGGACTGAGCTTTTGGATAAAATATTATTTTTTTATTGCAAAAATAACAATTTTATAATAAAAAACTGGTTTTGGTATAAAAGTTTGATATTTTGAAAGGAATTCAAAAACTCTAACAAAGGAAGAACGTGGGGTCGAGTATAAACATACATAAATAATTTTATAATATACACAAATTAAATAATATTTAGACTTAAATAATATTTAGACTTAAGCGTATAAAATTTTTGGCCTTATCATAAAGCAGTTTCCGAAACAACATATGAGCGGTTTCACAGAAATTGCTCTCTTTCGATTCTCTCGCTGTGTTAATTTGATATCTTTCGTCAACCCTCCCGGTTTTTATCTCTACTTCTTTCTCTATACTCTCTCTCTCTCTCTTTCGCTCTCTGAATAAAATATCACAACATATATATGTTTAATCGAAATTTGTAAATTTATATATGTTTACATTCACACATATAATTTTTATGAAACATGCATGCCCCAAACATAATATATTCTAACATATTAACATATGTGTTCCAAACATTTAGTGTTAGTTTGAGAACATTACATGTTTGCACTTAAATATATTGTGTTTAAAAATTGTGCCCGTTTATATCGAAACATATGAAAAACATATTTTTCTAACAGTGTAGATATAAAAACCTTAAATTTGTGAAATACTTCAAATGATTTTTATACCCTCCACCGTAGGATGGGGGTATATTAACTTTGTCATTCCGTTTGTAACACATCGAAATATTGCTCTAAGACCATATAAATACCATATAAAGTATATATATTCTGGGTCGTGATGAAATTCTGAGTCGATCTGAGCGTGTCCGTCCGTCCGTCTGTTGAAATCACGCTAACTTCCGACCGAAACAAGCTATCGACTTGAAACTTGACACAAGTAGTTGTTATTCATGTAGGTCGGATAGTATTGCAAATGGGTCATATCGGTTCAATTTTACGTATAGCCCCCATATAAACGGACCCCCCGATTTGGCTTGCAGACCCTCTAAGAGAAGCAAATTTCATCCGAACCGGCTGAACCGGTACATGGTGTTGGTATATGGTCTCTAACAATCATGCAAAAATTGGTCCATATCGGTCAATTATTATATATAGAGTCCATATAAACCGATCCCCAGATTTGGCTTGCTGAGCCTCAAAGAGAAGCAAATTTCATCCGAGTTGGCTGAAATTTGGCACATGGTATTAGTATATGGTCTCTAACAACCATGCAAAAATTGGTCCATATCGGTCCATAATTATATATAGCCCCCATATAAACCGATCCCCAGATTTGAACTCCGGAGCCACCAAAAATTCATCCGATCCGGTTGAAATTTGCAACGTGGTGTTAATATATGGCCGCTAATAACCATGCCAAAATTGGTCCATATCGGTCTATAGATATATATTGCCGATCCCCAACACACAAAAATTGGTCCATACCGGTTCATAATCATGCTTGCCACTCGAGCAAAAATAATCTAGCAAAATTTTATTTCTATAGAAAATTTTGTCAAAATATTATTTCTATAGAAAATTTTGTCAAATTTTATTTCTATGGAAAATTTTGTCAAAATTTTATTTCTATGGAAAATTTTGTCAAAATTTTATTTCTATAGAAAATTATGTCAAAATTTTATTTCTATAGAAAATTTTGTCAAAATTTTATTTCTATAGAAAATTTTGTCAAAATTTTATTTCTATAGAAAATTTTGTCAAAATTTTATTTCTATAGAAAATTTTGATTCGTTTTGTTTGTTATTGTTGGCTTCTCTTCAATCGTTATTGTTTTTTTTTTTTTTTGATCTCAGCTTGTCAAAATTTTATTTCTATAGAAAATTTTGTCAAAATTTTATTTCTAAAGAAAATTTTGTCAAAATTTTATTTCTATAGTAAATTTTTTCGAAATTTTATTTCTATAGAAAATTTTGTCAAAATTTTATTCCTATAGAAAATTTTTTCCAAATTTTATTTCTATAGAAAATTTTTTCCAAATTTTATTTCTATAGAAAATTTAGTCAAAATTTTACTTTTATAGAAAATGTTGTCAAAATTTTATTTCTATAGTAAATTTTTTCCAAATTTTATTTCTATAGAAAATTTTGTCAAAATTTTATTCCTATAGAAATTTTTTTCCAAATTTTATTTCTATAGAAAATTTTTTCCAAATGTTACTTCTATAGAAAATGTTGTCAAAATTTTATTTTGTCAAAATTTTATTTCTATAGAAACTTTAAACTTAATTATATACGTATTTAATCGGCCTTTTTTAGTTTAATATATACTACGTATGGACTACCTTGTAATTTAGAAGACGGTGGAGGAAGTTTTAAGATACCTTGCCATCGACAAGTATTACCGCAACCCAAGTAATTCGATTGTGGATGACAGTTTCCAGTAGAAGTTTCTACGCAATCCATGGTGGAGGGTATATAAGCTTCGGACTGGCCGAACTTACGGACATATATGCTTGTTTAGTTTAATATATACCACGTATGGACTATGTGGTATATATTACGGTGTTAGGAAGTTTTAAGATACCTTGCCATCGGCATGTGTTACCGCAACCCAAGTAATTCGATTGTGAATGACAGTCTTCAGTAGAAGTTTCAACGCAATCCATGGTGGAGGGTACATAATCTTCGGCCTGGCCGAACTTACGGCGGTATATACTTGTGTTTTGTAAATTTTAATTCAACTTTCCATTAAAATTAGTGATTTAATGGATTCGTCAATAAATAATCGAGATTATAAGTCGAATACTATGCTTTGACCACTTTTTCCTTCTTACACCCTTGTATTTTGACTGGACATAGGTGACGCCAGAAAATATGCAAAGGAATTGGGGTACTCCCACCAACTATCTATTTCAAGGATTTGGATATAAAATTCTTGTAATTTCACCATTTGCTTTCTCTGGAACACTCTATCATACGATAAACAATGCATCGTCAATGTATCGTCTTTTAAAATAAGTGCCCAAGTCCATTCCCTCGGCTGTGGTTTTACTAGATAGTAGATAGGGACAGTAGGAATCTCGTACTGGCCATATGTCCATCCGAAATGAAAACATTGTAGACTATTACTCGTTTTACTTTGGCATCATTTATGCTAAACTTTATCTAATCTAGTTGGTTTCCTATATGAATTCATTTGGTTTTTGGTTAAGCAATTAAAGTCCATACCAATCTTTGCTTCAGCAATAATTTCAGCTTGTTGAGTTTGTTTTTTTCTAAATTTATTTAGATGTAATTGTTTCATTTGCTTGGTATTGAGAACAACACAATTAGTATAAATTTGAAACATTTTGTGGCACTTGAGGTTAAAGTGGAGTTATAAAATTAAAATGTGTAAATTTATTTTTATTTTCACAAAAAAAAAAAAAACACACACACACACACACAAATACATTTGTTTGGTAAGCCACTGAAAGAGCCTGAAGTGTTGGCAATTGCATTACAAAATTGAAATATAATATCGAAATTACTTGTGCATAACATTTGAATACTGAACAATTGAGAACTATGCTGAATTCGGCAGAGACCATAGCCTACACCATGGATTCGAATCAGATTTCAATGGTGTAAAAAAATCTTTAATAAATTTAAAATGTAAAATAATGAATTTTAAATTCTAAGAAGCGGAGACGAGGAAATTACATCTCCTGTACGGCATGTGGTCAGAGCATGGAGATCTTGGTGTACTATTTGTGGCATTGTCCTGCTTTCTTGGGATATTGATCCTTCCAAGGGGGAAAAGAAGCTGGCCCAAATAGGAAATACAGGTTGGAGAGAAATTGGAAAATTGCTTATGTATACGAAAAAGGCAGGAAGAATATGACAAATATGGGTAAGTTAGTTAACACGAGACATGAAAACGGTCATCGTCTTCGTATCCTAGCTATTCCTAGCCTGGTCTGATGCAGCTGGTTATCATATAGTCGGCTTTAGCGTTACCGTTTCTACAAAGTGGCTCAAACGGTATGGTCGTAAGTTCGGCCAGGCCGAATCTTATGTACCTTCCATCATGGATTCGAATTACTTGGGTTGTGGTAATACTTGCCGATGGCAAGATATTTTAAAACTTCTTAATATCGTCTTTTAAATTGTAAGTTAGTCCATAAACAAAAAAAAAAGTTCACAAAATTTTTACCGATTAAAGTCTTAATTAAGTTTTAAAAAATATTCAATTAACAATTTAATTGATTCAAAAAATTGTTCAATTGAAACAAGGTTAGGTTAGGTTAAAGTGGCAGCCCGATTAAGATTCAGGCTAACTTAGACTATTCAGTCCATTGTGATACCACATTAACTAAAAGTACCTATTACATATGGGCCCTTCTAGTTATAACCGCTGAACCTTCTTGATTATTTTTCTTTGCTGAACCAACCAGATTGTTCCAAATTGAAACAAAAATTATTATTTTTTTATTATTTAATTTTTAATTGACTTTTAATTTTTTTTTTTAATTTATACCATCGTATCTGTGATTGAAGGCATTTCAATTAAAAAAATAATTGGATCAATTAATTTCGTTAGCGTGATTTCCACAGATGGTCGGACATAGCTAGATCCACTCAGAATTTCACCACGACCCAGAATATATATACATTGATATATAGTGTTACAAACGGAACGACAAAGTTAATATACCCCCCACCCCACCCTAGAGGGTATAAAGACATTATTATTAGATTATAAAGCTTCCAGAGTTTCAGAGTCCTAAACATATTATCAGAAAATTCTATTAATTGATACCTCCATACTCGACAACTCAATTTGATGCCACTGTAATTGTCTTTATCCCTTTATGCTATTCACGTATTTGCAAATGGATGATTAATTAAATAATAATCAAATTGTGTGCAAAACTCATTTGTGAAACTAATGGGGGAGGAAATTATATGACTTTGAAAATTAACTGGTGAAAATTTGCTGCATCAACAACGAGTTTAGGCATCAATTGACTTTAGTCCTTGGAAGTTAAACTGGGTGTAAAGTAATTTATTGCCTTAATGCAAAAATGAAAATGATTTGCAACTAGACATGGTCAAAACTTCAAAGCCCTTTTTTAGATAGTTTAGATAGAGCTCCATTTGGAGGCAAAGTTATAAATTTAGGGACCACTTTCATGAAGATCCGATACCAGTTAAGTAAAGTAAATTGCAAATATATTCACTCCGGTTAAATTTAACTGAATAATTCTCAATAAGTTCTCAAGTGGCATATGGAATATATTGGCAAGATGAGAGATATGCCCATAGATTGGTTTAACTCATGAAAATGGGGGAAAAACGAAGTGTAGTCTAAGCCATGTCATTCTGACGCAAGTAAGGTGTTCATGGGAGAAAGGGAACCCAGAAGAGATACCGCTGGGAATAGTTGCTACACCGATGGATCCAAGATGCGTGAGAGTACTGGACTGGGCGTATATGAGAAGGACCCAGAAATCCTATTCTGCAGGCAGAAGTTCGAGCCATAACGAAATGTGTTGAATAGCTCGCAACTAACAAGAGGCCACAGATTGCAGGGGACAATGAAGCCAAAAGCAGACATTACGGTTCAATCGCGAAACCTAAGGGAATCTAAAATCATTGTCAACAAATATTTAAAATACAGTGAGAACCGCATCATATCGGCTGGATTTAGAGGAAACGAAAAGGGTTAGGACCACGGTTGCAATTTATCCAAAAAACTATCTACAATAATTTGGAGATAATTGTACAATAAGCTACCAAAAAATTTTATTTTTATAGAAAATTTTGTCAAAATTTAATTTCCATAGATAATTTAGTCAAAAATTTTATTTCTATAAACAATTTTGTCAAAATTTTATTTCTATAAATAATTTTGTCAAAATTTTATTTCCATAGAAAATTTTATTTCTATAGAAAATTTTTGTCAAAATTTTATTTCTATAGAAAATTTTGTCAAAATTGTATGTCTATAGAAAACTTTGTCAAACTTTTATTTCTATAGAAAATTTTGTCAAAGTTTTATTTCTATAGGAAATTTTGTCAAAATTTAATTTTAATAGAAATATTTGTCAAGATTTTATTTCTATAGGAAATTTTGTCAAATTTTTATTTCTATAGAAACATTTGTCAAATTTTTAGATCTATAGGAAATTTTGTCAAAATCTAATTTCTATAGAAAATTTCGTCAAAATTTAATTTCAACGGTAATATTTGTCAATATTTTGTGTCAATAGAAAATTTTGTCAAAATTTTATGTCTATATTTTGCCAAAATTTTATTTCTATAGAAAATTTTGTCAAGATTTTATTTCGGTAGCAAATTGTGTCAAAATTTAATTTCAATAGAAATATTTGTCAAAATTTTGTGTCAATAGAAAATTTTATCAACATTTTATGTCTAGAGAAAATTTTGTCAAAATTTAATTTCAACAGAAATATTTGTCAAAATTTTGTGTCAATAGAAAATTTTTTCAAAATTTTATTTCTATAGAAAATTTTCTCAAAACTTTATTTCTATAGAAAATTTTGTCAGAATTTTAGTTCTTTAGAAAATTTTGTCAAAATTTTATGTCTATAGAAAATTTTGTCAAAATTTAATATCTATATAAAATTTTGTCAAATTTTTACTTCTATAAAAAATTTTGTCAGAATTTTAGTTCTATAGAAAATTTTGTCAAAATTTTTTTTAGAAAGTTTTCTCAAAATCTTATTTCTATAGAAAATTTTGTCAGAATTTTAGTTCTATAGAATATTTTGTCAAAATTTTATTTCTATAGAAAATTTTGTCAGAATTTTAGTTCTATAGAAAATTTTGTCAGAATTTTAGTTCTTTAGAAAATTTTGTCAAAATTTTATGTCTATAGAAAATTTTGTCAAAATTTAATATCTATATAAAATTTTGTCAAATTTTTACTTCTATATAAAATTTTGTCAAATTTTTACTTCTATAGAAAATTTTGTCAGAATTTTAGTTCTATATAATATTTTGTCAAAATTTTATTTCTATAGAAAATTTTGTCAGAATTTTAGTTCTATAGAATATTTTGTCAAAATTTTATTTTTATAGAAAATTTTGTCAGAATTTTAGTTCTATAGAAAATTTTGTCAAAATTTTATTTCTATAGAAAATTTTGCCAAAATTTAATTTCAATGGAAATATTTGTCAAAATTTTGTCAAAATTTTATGTCTATCGAAAATTTTGTCAAAATTTTATTTCTATAGAAAATTTTCTCAAAATTTTATTTCTCTAAAAAAATTTGTCGACATTTAATTTCCATAGAAAATGTAGTCAACATTTTGTTTCAATAGAAAATTTTGTCAAAATTTTATTTCTATAGAATATTTTCTCAAAATTTTATTTCCATAGAAAATTTTGTCAAGATTTTATTTCTATAGAAAATTTTGTCAAAATTTAATTTCAACAGAAATATTTGTCAAAATTTTGTGTCAATAGAAAATTTTGTCAAAATTTTATGTCTATAGAAAATTTTGTCAAAATGTAATATCTATAGAAAATTTTGTCAAATTTTTATTTCTATAGAACATTTTATTAAAATTTTATTTCTATAGAAAATTTTCTCAAAATTTTATTTGTATAGAAAATTTTCTCAAAATTTTATTTCTCTACAAAATTTTGTCAACATTTAATTTTCATTGAAAATTTAGTCAACATTTTGTTTCTATAGAAAATTTTGTCAAAACTTTATTTCTATAGAACATTTTGTCAAAATTTTATTTCTATAGAAAATTTTATCAAAATTTTATGTCTATAGAAAATTTTGTCAAAATTTAATATCTATAGAAAATTTTGTCAAATTTTTATTTCTATAGAAAATTTTCTCAAAATTTTATTTCTATAGACAATTTTCTCAAATTTTTATTTCTATAGAAAATTTTGTCAGAATTTTAGTTCTTTAGAAAATTTTGTCAGAATTTTAGTTCTTTAGAGGAAACGAAAAGGTTAGGACCACGGTTGCACTTTAGCCAAAAAACAATCTACAATATTTTGGAGATAATTGTACCATAAGCTACCAAAAAAATATATTTTTACATATTTTGTTTTTTTCAATATTTTATTTCCATAGAAAATTTTGTCAAAATTTTATTTCTATTGAAAATTTTTGTCAAAATTTTATTTCTATAGAAAGTTTTGTCAAAATTGTATGTCTATAGAAAAGTTAGTCAAACTTTTATTTCTATAGAAAATTTTGTCAAAATTTTATTTCTATAGGAAATTTTGTCAAAATTTTATTTCTATAGGAAATTTTGTCAAAATTAAATTTCAATAGAAATATTTGTCAAAATTTTGTGTCATAGAAAATTTTGTCAAAATTTTATGTCTATAGAAAATTTTGTCAAAATTTTATTTCTATAGAAAATTTTGTCAAACTTTAATTTCTATAGAAAATTTTGTCAAAATTTAATTTCAACAGTAATATTTGTCAAAATTTTGTGTCAATAGAAAATTTTGTCAAAATTTTATGCCTATAGAAAATTTTTTCAGAATTTTAGTTCTATAGAAAATTTTGCCAAAATTTTATTTCTATAGAAAATTTTGTCAAGATTTTATTTCGGTAGCAAATTTTGTCAAAATTTAATTTCAATAGAAATATTTGTCAAAATTTTGTGTCAATAGAAAATTTTATCAAAATTTTATGTCTAGAGAAAATTTTGTCAAAATTTAATATCGATAGAAAATTTTGTCAAATTTTTATTTCTATAGAAAATTTTCTCACAATTTTATTTCTATAGAAAATTTTGTCAGAATTTTAGTTCTATAGAAGATTTTGTCAAAATTTTATTTCTATAGAAAATTTTATCAATTTTTTATTTCTATAGAAAATTTTGTCAAAATTTAATATCTGTAGAAAATTTTGTCAAAATTTTATTTCTATAGAAAATGTTCTCAAAATTTTATTTCTATAGAAAATTTTATCAAACTTTTATTTTTATAGAAAATTTTATCGAACTGCTGCAGAGTTTAAATATTGCCCTAATATATAATTTAAATATCAGAGTTATTTATTAATTTTAATTAAATGCAATATCTTGCCTCCTTTACGATAATACGTGTGATTATGTGCGTTTTCTTATAGTTGAAATTATGAATGTATGCGATGACTAAAATATTTAAATTTTATTTTATGGGCTCAATTGTTTACATTCAGGTATTGAATTTTTATAAAAAAAAAAGATTATAAAACCATAAATCATAATCTTACTATACTATATATCATCTCCAGGCTTATCGATTGTGGCAATAAAGTCAGATATATCAATTGAGGTGAGTAGATAACCACAATCACCCATATATCATCGATTATAGGCCAAACATTCTGAGATGAGACACATTTATTATTTTTTGGGATTTGCATTTTAATTGATTTTTCGCAATTAAGATTATTATGTGTGACAAAGCAAGAAGTTAATTAAAAATAAAATAACAAAAAAAAAATAAAATAATAAGAATAAAACGATGTGAAGAAAAATGAAAGGAAGGTAATACACAACTATGGTAAATAAAGAAGGTCCAAAGATTTAAAAACCAAAATTGCTTTGTTTAATTTGTCGTAGTGAACAGAATATTTTCAAATATTTATTTTCCCTTGCATACGAATGCGATTTTTTGGTAATTTAGAAGACGACTTTCTCTGATACGAAGATTTGTTCCTTGACTACACTCAAAAACAGTGAACCCTCTATTTCACAGACAATTTAACTTTATTTTAGATGATGAAAATATTATATTTGGAGAACGTCTCGTTGAGCTACCTTTTATTTTAAGATACCCAATTTTAAGTCGAATAACTCAACTATAGGAAAAAAACGACTTCAGTGAAGAGTTTATCGACTTTTGGACAAGGAAACAAACTTTATATCAGAGAAATGTGTCTTCTGCGCTAAGCAAAATTCGCGTTCGCGTTAAGGACATGAAATCTCTGGCCTCACGACAGTATTTGTTCAGTGTAAGCAGACTTTTCCAGCTTTGAAAAAAGCCAGAGCGTTGACGTTTCCAACTATCGAATAAACGAATATATCTTTTTCAATGTCACGACGTCAAAAGTCAACTTTGCAATAATCATCAAAGACGTAGATGAAAAGTTGATTTTATTTGTATAGAAAATTTTGTCAAAATTTTATTTCTAAGAAAATTTTTCAAAATTTTATTTCTGTAGAAAATTTTTTCAAAATTTTATTTCTGTAGAAATTTTTTTCAAAATTTTATTTCTATAGAAAATTTTGTCAAAATTTTACTTCTATAGAAAAATTTCTCAAAATTTTATTTCTATAGAAAATTTTGTCAAAATTGTATTTCTATAGAAAATTTTGTCAAAATTTTCTTTCTATTAAAAATTTTGACAAAATTTTATTTCTATAGAAAATTTTGTCAAATTTTTTTTTCTATAGAAAATTTTGTCGAAATTTTATTTCTATAGAAAATTTTGTGAAAATTTTATATCTATAAAAAATTTTGTCAAAATTTTATTTATAGAAAATTTTGTCAAAATTATATTTCTCTAAAAAAATTTGTCAACATCTAATTTCCATAGAAAATTTAGTCAACATTTTATTTCTATAGAAAATTTTGTCAAAATTTTATTTCTATAGAAAATTTTGTCAAAATTTTATTTCTATAGAAAATTTTGTCAAAATTTTATTTCTATAGAACATTTTGTCAAAATTTAAAGCAATAATTTTTTTTTAATTTAATATCTATACAAAATTTTGTCAAATTCTTATTTCTATAGAAAATTTTGTCAAAATTTTATTTCTATAGAAAATTTTGTCAAAATTTAAAGCAATATTTTTTTTTTTAATTTAATATCTATAGAAAATTTTGTCAAATTCTTATTCCTATAGACATTTTGTCAGAATTTGAGTTCTATAGAAAATTTTGTCAAAATTTTATTTCTATAGAAAATTTTGTCAAGATTTTATTTCTTTAGGAAATTTTGTCAAAATTTAATTTCAATAGAAATATTTGTTAAAATTTTATGTCAATAAAAAATTTTGTCAAAATTTTATGTCTATAGAAAATTTTGTCAAAATTTAATATCGATAGAAAATTTTGTCAAATTTTTATTTCTATAGAAAATTTTGTCAAAATTTTTATTATATAAAATTTTGTCAAAATTTTATTTCTATAGAAAATTTTGTAAAAATTTTATTTCTATAGAAAATTTTGTAAAAATTTTATTTCTATAGAAAATTTTGTCAAAATTTTATTTCTATAGAAAATTTCTCAAAATTTTATTTCTATAGATAATTTTGTCAAATTTTTATTCCTATAGATAATATTGTCAAAATTTTATTTTTATAGAAAATTTTCTCAACATTTTATTTCTATGGAAAATTTTGTCAAAATTTTATTTCTATAGAAAATTTTGTCAGAATTTTAATTTTATAGAAAATTTTACCAAAATTTTCTTTCTATAGAAAATTTTGTCAAACTTTTATTTTTATACAAAATTTTTCAAATTTTTTTTTCTATAGAAAATTTTATCGAACTGCCGCAGAGTTTAAATATTGCCCTAATATATAATTTAAATATCAGAGTTATTTATTAATTTTCATTAAATGCAATTTCTTGCCTCCTTTACGATAACACGTGTGATTGTGTGCGTTTTCTTATAGTTAAAATTATGAATGTATGCGATGACTAAAATATTGAAATTTTACTTTATGGTCTCAGTTGTTTACATTCTGTTATTGAATATTTATAAAAAATTATTATAAAACCATAAATCATAATCTTAATATACTATATATCATCTCCAGGCTTATCGATTGTGGCAATAAAGTCAGATATATCAATTGAGGTGAGTAGATAACCACAATCACCCATATATCATCGATTATAGGCCAAACATTCTGAGATGAGACACATTTATTATTTTTTGGGATTTGCATTTTAATTGATTTTTATACCCTAAACCACATAGTGGTCAGGGTATAATAAGTTTGATCGGCCAAAAAATGTGCCCACCAGAAATATTGATTTTAGACCCCATAAAATATATACCGATCGACTCAGAATCACCTCCTGAGTCGATCTAGCGCTTGGTGTCCGTCCGTCTGTCCATGTATTTGTTGTTCACAGGATTCCGGTCGCAATTATTAACCGATTTTGATGAAATTTGGTACAGGGAGCTTGTTGGGCACAAGGACGAACGCTGTTGAATTTGGAAGAAATCGGATCAAATTTAGATATAGCTCCCATATATATGTATCGCCCGATTTCGACAAATGGGGTCTCGTTGCGCGTTTTTTCAAACGGATCGTCACCAAATTTGGCAAAAGGTAATCTTTCCCATCGCCCTTCAAGTCTGCAAAATTTCATCAAAATCGGTTCAGATTTAGCTATAGCTCTCATATATATGTACCGCCCGATTTTTCTAAATTTGGCCATAAAACCCTTATTTTTCAACCGATCTTACTCAAATTTGGCTAAATGTAGTCTTCTATAGCACTAACTATATGTGCAAAAAATCATCGAAATCGGTTCAGATTTAGCTATAGCTCCCATATATATGTATAGCCCGATTTTCCCAAATTTGGCCATAGAACCCTTATTTATTAACCGATCTTACTAAAAGCTGGCTAGATCCAGTCCTCTATAGTACTAACTATATGTGCAAAATTTCATCGAAATCGGTTCAGATGTAGATATAGCTCCCATATATGTATCACCCGATTTTGAAAAATTCGCCTCTAATAACTTTATGTTTGACCATACAGGCCTCATTTCTTAACTGATCTTACTCAAATCTTGCACAAGGTAACCTTTTGTGGTATTAATCAAACCCGCAACATATTATGTAAATTGGTTCAGATTTAGATATAGTTTCCATATATATGCATCGCTCGATTTTCTCAAATTTGGCCATAGTACTCTTATTTATTAACCAATGTTACTCAAATTTCAAATTTTTATGTACTAGCCGATCGCACTTATACGTACTTGTAGCTCTTACATAAGAATATTGCTCGATTTTTACAAATTTGTATTTATTACCCACACTAATTTAACGATTTTCTCTTTTTTTATAATGGGCTCAATATTAGTGGCATACTAACTCCGTAGGTGCAATATCAACACAGCCAGTGTTGCTAGAAGTAGGGGAATTTCCCTATATGTAGGGTTTTGCTAATATTTAGCGTCTTGTAGGGACGTAGGGCCACAATGTAGGACATTTTCACTCAACACAATTTGTAATAATTTTTACATTTTGGTGGCTCTAGAGGAGGAAATTAGAAGCCGGCAAGGCTTGATCTTTAATAATGTATAGTAAACTTTATTCCTGTAGAAAATTTTGTCAACATTTTATTTCTATAGAACATTTTGTTTTGTTTCTATAGAAATTTTTTTCAAAATATTATTTCTATAAAAAAATTTTCTCAAAATGTTATTTCTGTGGAATTTTTTCTCAACATTTTATTTCTATAGAATTTATTGTCAAAATTTTATTTCTATAGAAAAATTTCTCATAAAAATTTGTTTATAGAAACTTTTTCCAAAATTTTATTTTTATAGAGATTTAACAAGAAAGATTACTAATTTGGGTAGAATTCTACCAACTGTGGCAACCGTGGTGGTAATACAAATTTATATTCTAAGTTATATACGTTGCATATTCATGTTTTAAGATAATAAAGTACTTAAAACCATTTTTGTTTTGTAATTTTTTTTTAAATTTAACGAAAAATATAGTAGGGAAAATGTTTGGGAATGAATGGGAAAGTAGGGAACTTTTTTTGTCCTTGTAGGGTAAACCGAAAATTTTCCCTGGCAACATTGACTATGAGCTATAGTCAGATTGACACAAAGCACCCATAGATATGTACCCCTTAATTTTCTTAAATATGCAACTGCGGTTTATCTCCCAGACATATATGTTACCCCACAAATGCTTATGATTACTAATTCTGTAATGGTGGTTTAGGATATGATATAGTCGGCCCCGCCCGACTTTCTACTTTACTTACTTGTTAATAATGAATATTTTGTACACATATTAATGATGGCATCAATTCCGTCTCGGGTTTCTTAAGACTCTTTAAGACTTCTCTAATGTGTATTGGAGCAAGAAACCATGAGTGACAGAATATGCCATTAAGATGCTGACGAACTGAGATGGATTATCTTTCCTACTTAAAGCTCTCATTAATCTATGTTGACATGTTAATCGATTTTTTTTTGTTACGAAAATACCCACATTATTTTGAACAAAGTATAAAGAGGAATAAGTGATTATGGATTTTTCATTTCAATCAAAAACTTCAATCAGATAATGGCAAATGGTCTATACCAATATTAATAACTGAAAATTTTTCCTCTTAAGCCACTCAAGTTTTTTTAAACCACAGGCTTCTACAGGTGGTTAAACATCGAAGAAGAATGGTCCCTAAAAATCAGGATTAGTCAATGGAAAGTACATTGTATTTCAAAGTCAATAAATGCAATTCTGAATTATGAACTTTTGACTTTGAATTTAAAAAAAAGATTTGATTCTAATATACGTCCAGATCAACTAAAAAAACCCATGAACTGTGATATATCCAATAAAAAATATCTATGATTTTAATTTTTCATTGCTTTCATTATAATTCCAACAAAGTAATATTCAATTAAATAAATGGTGATACGGTCAAAATTTGGTCAATATAAACTTGACGTATTTCTTTCAATTATGCATTTAAAAAACCTGAACACCCCTCATTTTGAAGGTGTGTGTGTGTAGAATGTTGCTCCTGTTTTGATTTTGGAATTCACTCTTCAGTTGTCAAAATGCCGTCCAAGCAAGAAGAGCAGCGTATCAAAATTTTGCTCGCGCAACGCGAAAAACCGAGCTACTCGCACGCAAAGCTGGCAAAATCGCTAAAAGTTGCCAAATCAACCGTTACAAATGTAATTAAAGTGTTTGGGGAACGTTTTTCGACAGCCAGGAAGTCTGGATCGGGAGTAAATCGAAAACCGGAAGCCGCTGAGACGACAAAGAGAGTTGCCGGTAGTTTCAAGCGAATAAGCTGGGTGTATCGTCTACAACCGTGCATCGAGCCAAAAAACGAGCCGGACTATCGACTTACAAGAAGGTAGTGACTCCAAATCGCGATGATAAACAAAATACGACGGCCGAAGCGCGATACCGGAGGCTGTACACGACGATGCTGACGAAGTTTGACTGCGTGGTAATGGACGACGAAACCTATGTCAAAGCCGACTACAAGCAGCTTCCGGGACAGGAGTTTTATACGGCAAAAGGAAGGGGAAAGGTAGCAGATATTTTCAAGCACATAAAACTGTCAAAGTTCGCAAAGAAATATCTGGTTTGGCAAGCCGTCTGTACCTGTGGCTTGAAAAGCAGCATTTCATAGCTTCCGGGACTGTCAATCATGAAATTTACGTGAATGAGTGTTTGAATAAACGTCTGCTGCCTTTCCTGAAGAAACACGGTTGTTCCGTACTGTTTTGGCCGGATTTGGCATCTTGCCATTACGGTAAAAAGCCCATGGAGTGGTACGCCGCCAACAACGTGCAGGTGGTTCCCAAGGACAAGAACCCTCCCAACACGCCAGAGCTCCGCCCAATTGAGAAATACTGGGCTATTGTCAAGAAGACCAAAAAAACTGCTAAGGACAAGCAGCAGTTCATGGCAAACTGGCTTCCTGCGGGGAAGAAGGTGGACAAGGTGGCTGTACAAAATCTGATGGCAGGTGTCAAGCGTGAGGCCCGGCAATTCGGATTTGGAAAAGCGAAAGCCTAACTGAATATTTTTCCTGAATTTTATACTAATTGAACTTGAAAAAGAAATTTAATTTGATTTTTTAAATAAACGATTTCACCGATTTACACGAGTTTTCCCTTGACCAAATTTTGACCGTATCACCCTTTAGCTCCACAACCACATGTGGTATTACTTTCCTTTTTCTAAGACCAATTTTACGACCCTTGGAATAAAAAACGGATATTGTATGCCAAATATTTTTTTGTTGCTGCTTTTTGAATCAACAAAACCTTAAAGCAAATAATATTTCTGTTGAAATTC